>NW_027190822.1:0-25427 GCF_040958095.1 Procambarus clarkii
CCCACCACCACCACCAGGGGGACACACACACCCACCACCACCACCAGGGAGACACACACACCCACCACCACCACCAGGGAGACACACACACCCACCACCACCAGGGAGACACACACACCCGCCACCACCAGGGAGACACACACACCCACCACCACCAGGGAGACACACACACCACCACCACCACCACCATCAGGGAGACACACACCCACCACCACCACCACCACCCTACCAGGGTGACACACATACCCACCACCACCACCAGCACCAGGGAGACATACACACACCCACCACCACCACCATCACCACCACCACCAGGGAGACACACACACCCACCACCAGGGGGACACACCCATCACCACCACCACCACCAAGGAGACACACCACCACCAAGGAGACACACACCCACCACCACCACCAGGGAGACACACACCCACCACCACCAGGGAGACACACACACACCACCAACACCACCCGGGAGACACACACCCACCACCACCACCAGAGAGACACACACACACCACCACCACCAGGGAGACACACACCCACCACCACCAGGGAGACACACACACCACCACCACCAGGGAGACACACACACCACCACCACCAGGGAGACACACACCACCACAACCACGACCACCACCACCACCAGGGAGACACACACACACACACCACCACCACCAGGGGGACACACAAACACACACACACCACCACCAGGGAGACACACACACCCACCACCACCACCAGGGGGACAAACACACACACACCACCACCACCACCAGGGGGACACCCACACACACACACACACACCACCACCACCACCAGGGAGACACACACACCACCACCACCAGGGAGACACACCCACCACCACCACCAGGGGGACACACACACACACACACCACCACCAGGGAGAGACACACACACCACGACCAGGGAGACACACACACACCACCACCAGGGAGACACACCCACCACCAACACCACCACCGGGGGACACACACACACACACCACCACCAGGGAGACACACACACCCACCACCACCAGGGAGACACACACACACACCACCACCAGGGAGAACCACACACCCACCACCACCACCAGGGAGACACACACACCCACCACCACCAGGGAGACACACACACACCCACCACCACCAGGGAGACACACACACCCACCACCACCAGGGAGACACACACCACCACCACCACCAGGGAGACACACACACCCACCACCACCAGGGGGACACACACACACCACCACCACCACGACCACCAGGGAGACACACACCACCACCACCACCAGGGAGACACACACACACCACCACCAGGGAGACACACACACCACCACCACCACCACCACCACGACCACCAGGGAGACACCACCACCAGGGAGACACACACCCACCACCACCACCAGGGAGACACACACACACACACACACCACCACCACCAGGAAGACACACACACACACACCACCACCACCACCACCACCAGGGAGACACACACACCCACCATCACCAGGGAGACACACACACCACCACCTCCAGGGAGACACACACACCCAACACCACCAAGGACACACACACACCCACCACCACCAGGGAGACACACACATCCACCACCACCACCACCACCAGGGAGACATACACACCCACCACCACCAGGGGGACACACACACCCACCACCACCACCAGGGAGACACACACACCCACCACCACCAGGGGGACACACACACCCACCACCACCACCAGGGAGACACACACACCCACCACCACCACCACCAGGGAGACACACACACCCACCACCACCACCAGGGAGACACACACACACACCCACCACCACCACCAGGGAGACACACACACTCACCACCACCACCAGGGACACACACACACCCACAACCACCACCAGGGAGACACACCCACCACCACCACCAGGGAGACACACACACCACCACCACCACCAGGGAGACAGACACACACACCACCACCACCAGGGAGACACACCACCACCACCAGGGAGACACACACACACCACCACCACCAGGGAGACACACACACCACCACCAGGGAGACATACACACCCACCACCACCAGGGGGACACACACACCCACCACCACCACCAGGGAGACACACACACCCACCACCACCAGGGGGACACACACACCCACCACCACCACCAGGGAGACACACACACCCACCACCACCACCACCAGGGAGACACACACACCCACCACCACCACCAGGGAGACACACACACCCACCACCACCACCGGGGAGACACACACACTCACCACCACCACCAGGGACACACACACACCCACCACCACCACCACCAGGGAGACACACCCACCACCAGGGAGACATACCACCACCACCAGAACAACCAGGGAGACACACACACACCACCACCACCAAGGAGACACACACACCACCACCAGGGAGACACACACCCACCACCACCACCACCACCAGGGAGACACACACACCACCACCAGGGAGACACACACACCCACCACCACCAGGGAGACACACACACACCACCACCACCAGGGAGACACACACACACCCACCACCACCAGGGAGACACACACACCACCACCAGGGAGACACACACCCAGCACCACCACCACCACCAGGGAGACACACACACCACCACCAGGGAGACACACACACCCACCACCACCAGGGAGACACACACACACCACCACCACAAGGGAGACACACACACACACCACCACCACCACCAGGGAGACACACACACACACACCACCACCACCACCACCACCACCAGGGAGACACACACACACACACACCACCACCACCACCACCAGGGAGACACACACACCACCACCAGGGAGACACACACACACCCACCACCACCAGGGAGACACACACACCACCACCACCACCAGGGAGACACACACACACACACCACCACCACCACCACCACCACCAGGGAGACACACACACACACACACCACCACCACCACCACCAGGGAGACACACACACCACCACCAGGGAGACACACACACCCACCACCACCAGGGGGACACACACACCCACCACCACCACCAGGGAGACACACACACCCACCACCACCACCAGGGAGACACACACACACCCACCACCACCAGGGAGACACACACACACCACCACCACCAGGGAGACACACACACCCAACACCACCAGGGAGACACACCCACCCACCACCACCAGGGAGACACACCACCACCACCACCACCACCACCACCACCAGGGAGACACACACACACCACCAACACCAGGGAGACACACACACCCACCACCACCAGGGAGACACACACCACCACCACCACCAGGGAGACACACACACACCACCACCACCAGGGAGACACACACACCCACCACCACCAGGGAGACACACTCCCACCACCACCACCAGGAAGACACACACACTTCCACCACCACCAACAGAGGGACACACACACTCCCACCACCACCACCAGGGAGACACACACACTTCCACCACCACCACCAGGGGGACACACACACCCACCACCACCACCACCACCAGGGGGACACACACACCCACCACCACCACCAGGGACACACACACACCCACCACCACCAAGGAGACACACACACCCGCCACCACCAGGGAGACACACACACCCACCACCACCACCACCAGGGAGACACACACACCACCACCACCACCAGGGAGACACACACCCACCACCACCACCACCACCCTACCAGGGTGACACACATACCCACCACCACCACCAGGGAGACATACACACACCCACCACCACCACCACCACCACCAGGGAGACACACACACCCACCACCAGGGGGACACACCCATCACCACCACCACCACCAAGGAGACACACCACCACCAAGGAGACACACACCCACCACCACCACCACCACCAGGGAGACACACACCCACCACCACCAGGGAGACACACACACACCACCAACACCACCCGGGAGACACACACCCACCACCACCACCACCAGGGAGACACACACACACCACCACCACCAGGGAGACACACACCCACCACCACCAGGGAGACACACACACCACCACCACCAGGGAGACACACACACACACACACCACCACCACCAGGGGGACACACACACACACACACACCACCACCAGGGAGACACACACACCCACCACCACCACCAGGGGGACAAACACACACACACCACCACCACCACCAGGGGGACACCCACACACACACACACAAACCACCACCACCACCAGGGAGACACACACACCCACCACCACCAGGGAGACACACACCACCACCACCAGGGAGACACACACACCCACCACCACCAGGGAGACACACACACCCACCACCAGGGAGACACACACACCCACCACCACCAGGGAGACACACACACCCACCACCACCAGGGAGACACACACACCCACCACCACCACCGGGGACACACACACACACACCACCACCCCCAGGGGGACACACACACCACCACCACCACCACCAGGGGGACACACACACCACCAACACCACCACCAGGGGGACACACACACACACCACCACCAGGGAGACACACACACCACCACCACTAGGGAGACACACCCACCACCACCACCAGGGGGACACACACACACACACACCACCACCAGGGAGACACACACACACACACACCACCACCAGGGAGACACACCCACCACCACCACCACCACCGGGGGACACACACACACACACCACCACCAGGGAGACACACACCCACCACCACCAGGGAGACACACACACACACCACCACCAGGGAGACACACACCACCACCACCACCACCAGGGAGACACACACACCCACCACCACCAGGGGGACACACACCCACCACCACCAGGGAGACACACACCCACCACCACCAGGGAGACACACACACCACCACCACCAGGGAGACACACACACCACCACCACCAGGGGGACACACACACACACACACCACCACCAGGGAGACACACACACACCACCACCAGGGAGACACACACACACCACCACCAGGGAGACACACCCACCACCAACACCACCACCGGGGGACACACACACACACACCACCACCAGGGAGACACACACACCCACCACCACCAGGGAGACACACACACACACCACCACCAGGGAGAACCACACACCCACCACCACCACCAGGGAGACACACACACCCACCACCACCAGGGAGACACACACACACCCACCACCACCAGGGAGACACACACACCCACCACCACCAGGGAGACACACACCACCACCACCACCACCACCAGGGAGACACACACACCCACCACCACCAGGGGGACACACACACACCACCACCAGGGAGACACACACACACCACCACCACCACCACCACGACCACCAGGGAGACACACACCACCACCACCACCAGGGAGACACACACACACCACCACCAGGGAGACACACACACCACCACCACCACCACCACCACGACCACCAGGGAGACACACACCCACCACCACCACCAGGGAGACACACACACACACACACACCACCACCACCACCACCACCAGGGAGACACACACACACACACACCACCACCACCACCACCACCAGGGAGACACACACACCCACCATCACCAGGGAGACACACACACCACCACCACCAGGGAGACACACACACCCAACACCACCAGGGACACACACACACCCACCACCACCAGGGAGACACACACATCCACCACCACCACCACCACCACCACCAGGGAGACATACACACCCACCACCACCAGGGGGACACACACACCCACCACCACCACCAGGGAGACACACACACCCACCACCACCACCAACAGGGAGACACACACACCCACCACCACCACCACCAGGGAGACACACACACCCACCACCACCACCAGGGAGACACACACACCCACCACCACCACCAGGGAGACACACACACTCACCACCACCACCAGGGACACACACACACCCACCACCACCACCAGGGAGACACACCCACCACCACCACCAGGGAGACACACACACCACCACCACCACCAGGGAGACAGACACACACACCACCACCACCAGGGAGACACACCCACCCACCACCACCAGGGAGACACACCACCACCACCACCACCACCAGGGAGACACACACACACCACCACCACCACCAGGGAGACACACACACCACCACCAGGGAGACACACACACCACCACCAGGGAGACACACACCCACCACCACCACCAGGGAGACACACACACCACCACCAGGGAGACACACACACCCACCACCACCAGGGAGACACACACACACCACCACCACCAGGGAGACACACACACACCCACCACCACCAGGGAGACACACATACACCACCACCACCAGGGAGACACACACACCCACCACCACCACCACCAGGGAGACACACCCACCCACCACCACCACCACCACCACCACCACCAGGGAGACACACACACACCACCAACACCAGGGAGACACACACACCCACCACCACCAGGGAGACACACACCACCACCACCACCAGGGAGACACACACACACCACCACCACCAGGGAGACACACACACCCACCACCACCAGGGAGACACACTCCCACCACCACCACCAGGGAGACACACACACTTCCACCACCACCAACAGAGGGACACACACACTCCCACCACCACCACCAGGGAGACACACACACTTCCACCACCGCCACCAGGGGGACACACACACCCACCACCACCACCACCACCAGGGGGACACACACACCCACCACCACCACCAGGGGGACACACACACCCACCACCACCACCAGGGAGACACACACACCCACCACCACCACCAGGGAGACACACACACCCACCACCACCAGGGAGACACACACACCTGCCACCACCAGGGAGAACACACACACCCACCACCACCACCACCAGGGAGACACACACATCACCACCACCACCACCACCAGGGAGACACACACCCACCACCACCACCACCACCCTACCAGGGTGACACACATACCCACCACCACCACCACCACCAGGGAGACATACACACACCCACCACCACCACCACCAGGGAGACACACACACCCACCACCAGGGGGACACACCCATCACCACCACCACCACCAAGGAGACACACCACCACCAAGGAGACACACACCCACCACCACCACCACCACAAGGGAGACACACACCCACCACCACCAGGGAGACACACACCCACCACCACCAGGGAGACACACACACACCACCAAAACCACCCAGGAGACACACACCCACCACCACCACCACCAGGGAGACACACACACACCACCACCACCAGGGAGACACACACCCACCACCACCAGGGAGACACACACACCACCACCACCAGGGAGACACACACCACCACAACCACGACCACGACCACCACCACCACCAGGGAGACACACACACACACACACCACCACCACCAGGGGGACACACACACACACACACACCACCACCAGGGAGACACACACACACCCACCACCACCACCACCAGGGGGACAAACACACACACACCACCACCACCACCAGGGGGACACCCACACACACACACACACACCACCACCACCACCAGGGAGACACACACACCCACCACCACCAGGGAGACACACACACCCACCACCACCAGGGAGACACACACACCCACCACCACCACCAGGGACACACACACACACACCACCACCCCCAGGGGGACACACACACCACCACCACCAGGGGGACACACACACACACCACCACCAGGGAGACACACACACCACCACCAGGGAGACACACACACCACCACCACCACCACCAGGGAGACACACCCACCACCACCACCAGGGGGACACACACACACACACACCACCACCAGGGAGACACACACACACACACACCACCACCAGGGAGACACACCCACCACCACCACCACCACCACCACCGGGGGACACACACACACACACCACCACCAGGGAGACACACACACCCACCACCACCAGGGAGACACACACACACACCACCACCAGGGAGAACCACACACCCACCACCACCACCAGGGAGACACACACACCCACCACCACCAGGGAGACACACACACCCACCACCACCAGGGAGACACACACACCCACCACCACCAGGGAGACACACACCACCACCACCACCACCAGGGAGACACACACACCCACCACCACCAGGGGGACACACACACCACCACCAGGGAGACACACACACACCACCACCACCACCACCACGACCACCAGGGAGACACACACCACCACCACCACCAGGGAGACACACACACACCGCCACCAGGGAGACACACACACCACCACCACGACCACCAGGGAGACACCACCACCAGGGAGACACACACCCACCACCACCACCAGGGAGACACACACACACACACCACCACCACCACCACCACCAGGGAGACACACACACACACACACCACCACCACCAGGGAGACACACACACCCACCATCACCAGGGAGACACACACACCACCACCACCAGGGAGACACACACACCCACCACCACCAGAGACACACACACACCCACCACCACCAGGGGGAGACACACATCCACCACCACCACCACCAGGGAGACATACACACCCACCACCACCAGGGGGACACACACACCCACCACCACCACCAGGGAGACACACACACCCACCACCACCAGGGGGACACACACACCCACCACCACCACCAGGGAGACACACACACCCACCACCACCACCACCAGGGAGACACACACACCCACCACCACCACCAGGGAGACACACACACCCACCACCACCACCAGGGAGACACACACACTCACCACCACCACCAGGGACACACACACACCCACCACCACCACCACCAGGGAGACACACCCACCACCAGGGAGACACACACACCACCACCACCACCAGGGAGACAGACACACACAACACCACCACCAGCTAGACACACCCACCCACCACCACCAGGGAGACATACCACCACCACCAGAACAACCAGGGAGACACACACACACCACCACCACCAAGGAGACACACACACCACCACCAGGGAGACACACACCCACCACCACCACCACCACCAGGGAGACACACACACCACCACCAGGGAGACACACACACCCACCACCACCAGGGAGACACACACACACCACCACCACCAGGGAGACACACACACACCCACCACCACCAGGGAGACACACACACCACCACCAGGGAGACACACACCCAGCACCACCACCACCACCAGGGAGACACACACACCACCACCAGGGAGACACACACACCCACCACCACCAGGGAGACACACACACACCACCACCACCAGGGAGACACACACACACCCACCACCACCAGGGAGACACACACACCACCACCACCACCAGGGAGACACACACACCCACCACCACCACCACCAGGGAGACACACCCACCCACCACCACCAGGGAGACACACCACCACCATAACCACCACCACCACCAGGGAGACACACACACACCACCACCACCAGGGAGACACACACACCCACCACCACCAGGGAGACACACACCACCACCACCACCAGGGAGACACACACACACCACCACCACCAGGGAGACACACACACCCACCACCACCAGGGAGACACACACACTTCCACCACCACCAACAGCGGGACACACACACTCCCACCACCACCACCAGGGAGACACACACACTTCCACCACCACCACCAGGGGGACACACACACCCACCACCACCACCACCACCAGGGGGACACACACACCCACCACCACCACCAGGGAAACACACACACCCACCACCACCACCAGGGAGACACACACACCCACCACCACCAGGGAGACACACACACCCGCCACCACCAGGGAGACACACACACCCACCACCAACACCAGGGAGACACACACACACCACCACCACCAGGGAGACACACACCCACCACCACCACCACCACCCTACCAGGGTGACACACATACACACACCCACCACCACCACCAAGGAGACACACACACCCCCACCACCACCACCAGGGAGACACACACACCCACCACCAGGGGGACACACCCATCACCACCACCAAGGAGACACACCACCACCAAGGAGACACACACCCACCACCACCACCACCACCAGGGAGACACACACCCACCACCACCAGGGAGACACACACACACCACCAACACCACCCGGGAGACACACACCCACCACCACCAGGGAGACACACACACCACCACCACCAGGGAGACACACACCCACCACCACCAGGGAGACACACACACCACCACCACCAGGGAGACACACACCACCACAACCACGACCACCACCACCACCACCACCAGGGAGACACACACACGCACACCACCACCACCAGGGGGACACACACACACCACCACCAGGGAGACACACACACCCACCACCACCACCACCACCAGGGGGACAAACACACACACACCACCACCACCAGGGGGAAACCCACACACACACACACACACACACACACCACCACCACCACCAGGGAGACACACACCCACCACCACCAGGGAGACACACACACCCACCACCACCAGGGAGACACACACACCACCACCACCACCCCCAGGGGGACACACACACCACCACCACCACCCCCAGGGGGACACACACACCACCACCACCACCACCAGGGGGACACACACACACACCACCACCAGGGAGACACACACACCACCACCACCACCTCCAGGGAGACACACCCACCACCACCAGGGGGACACACACACACCACCACCAGGGAGACACAGACACACACACCACCACCAGGGAGACACACCCACCACCACCACCACCACCGGGGGACACACACACACACACCACCACCAGGGAGACACACACACCCACCACCACCAGGGAGACACACACACACACCACCACCAGGGAGAACCACACACCCACCACCACCACCAGGGAGACACACACACCCACCACCACCAGGGAGACACACACACACCCACCACCACCAGGGAGACACACACACCTACCACCACCAGGGAGACACACACCACCACCACCAGGGAGACAAACACACCCACCACCACCAGGGGGACACACACACCACCACCAGGGGGACACACACACCACCACCAGGGAGACACACACACACCACCACCACCACGACCACCAGGGAGACACACACCACCACCACCACCAGGGAGACACACACACACCGCCACCAGGGAGACACACACACCACCACCACGACCACCAGGGAGACACCACCACCAGGGAGACACACACCCACCACCACCACCAGGGAGACACACACCCACCACCACCACCAGGGAGACACACCCACCACCACCACCACCACCGGGGGACACACACACCACCACCAGGGAGACACACACACCCACCGCCACCAGGGAGACACACACACACACCACCACCAGGGAGAACCACACACCCACCACCACCACCAGGGAGACACACACACCCACCACCACCAGGGAGACACACACACACCCACCACCACCAGGGAGACACACACACCTACCACCACCAGGGAGACACACACCACCACCACCAGGGAGACACACACACCCACCACCACCAGGGGGACACACACACCACCACCAGGGGGACACACACACCACCACCAGGGAGACACACACACACCACCACCACCACGACCACCAGGGAGACACACACCACCACCACCACCAGGGAGACACACACACACCGCCACCAGGGAGACACACACACCACCACCACGACCACCAGGGAGACACCACCACCAGGGAGACACACACCCACCACCACCACCAGGGAGACACACACACACACACACACACCACCACCACCACCACCACCACCAGGGAGACACACACACACCACCACCACCACCACCAGGGAGACACACACACCCACCATCACCAGGGAGACACACACACCACCACCACCAGGGAGACACACACACCCACCACCACCAGAGACACACACACACCCACCACCACCAGGGAGACACACACATCCACCACCACCACCACCACCACCAGGGAGACATACACACCCACCACCACCAGGGGGACACACACGCCCACCACCACCACCAGGGAGACACACACACCCACCACCACCAGGGGGACACACACACCCACCACCACCACCAGGGAGACACACACACCCACCACCACCACCACCAGGGAGACACACACACCCACCACCACCACCAGGGAGACAAACACACACACACCACCACCACCAGGGGGAAACCCACACACACACACACACACACACACACCACCACCACCACCAGGGAGACACACACCCACCACCACCAGGGAGACACACACACCCACCACCACCAGGGAGACACACACACCACCACCACCACCCCCAGGGGGACACACACACCACCACCACCACCCCCAGGGGGACACACACACCACCACCACCACCACCAGGGGGACACACACACACACCACCACCAGGGAGACACACACACCACCACCACCACCTCCAGGGAGACACACCCACCACCACCAGGGGGACACACACACACCACCACCAGGGAGACACACACACACACACCACCACCAGGGAGACACACCCACCACCACCACCACCACCGGGGGACACACACACACACACCACCACCAGGGAGACACACACACCCACCACCACCAGGGAGACACACACACACACCACCACCAGGGAGAACCACACACCCACCACCACCACCAGGGAGACACACACACCCACCACCACCAGGGAGACACACACACACCCACCACCACCAGGGAGACACACACACCTACCACCACCAGGGAGACACACACCACCACCACCAGGGAGACACACACACCCACCACCACCAGGGGGACACACACACCACCACCAGGGGGACACACACACCACCACCAGGGAGACACACACACACCACCACCACCACGACCACCAGGGAGACACACACCACCACCACCACCAGGGAGACACACACACACCGCCACCAGGGAGACACACACACCACCACCACGACCACCAGGGAGACACCACCACCAGGGAGACACACACCCACCACCACCACCAGGGAGACACACACCCACCACCACCACCAGGGAGACACACCCACCACCACCACCACCACCGGGGGACACACACACCACCACCAGGGAGACACACACACCCACCACCACCAGGGAGACACACACACACACCACCACCAGGGAGAACCACACACCCACCACCACCACCAGGGAGACACACACACCCACCACCACCAGGGAGACACACACACACCCACCACCACCAGGGAGACACACACACCTACCACCACCAGGGAGACACACACCACCACCACCAGGGAGACACACACACCCACCACCACCAGGGGGACACACACACCACCACCAGGGGGACACACACACCACCACCAGGGAGACACACACACACCACCACCACCACGACCACCAGGGAGACACACACCACCACCACCACCAGGGAGACACACACACACCGCCACCAGGGAGACACACACACCACCACCACGACCACCAGGGAGACACCACCACCAGGGAGACACACACCCACCACCACCACCAGGGAGACACACACACACACACACACCACCACCACCACCACCACCACCAGGGAGACACACACACACCACCACCACCACCACCAGGGAGACACACACACCCACCATCACCAGGGAGACACACACACCACCACCACCAGGGAGACACACACACCCACCACCACCAGAGACACACACACACCCACCACCACCAGGGAGACACACACATCCACCACCACCACCACCACCACCAGGGAGACATACACACCCACCACCACCAGGGGGACACACACGCCCACCACCACCACCAGGGAGACACACACACCCACCACCACCAGGGGGACACACACACCCACCACCACCACCAGGGAGACACACACACCCACCACCACCACCACCAGGGAGACACACACACCCACCACCACCACCAGGGAGACACACACACTCACCACCACCACCAGGGAGACACACACACTCACCACCACCACCAGGGACACACACACACCCACCACCACCACCAGGGAGACACACCCACCACCATCACCAGGGAGACACACACACCACCACCACCACCAGGGAGACAGACACACACACCACCACCATTAGGGAGACACACCCACCCACCATCACCAGGGAGACACACCACCACCACCAGGGAGACACACACACAATACCACCACCAGGGAGACACACACACACCACCACCACCAGGGAGACACACACACCACCACCAGGGAGACACACACACCACCACCACCACCAGGGGGACACACCACCACCACCAGGGGGATGTCGGAAAATCCGACACCATTTAATAATAATATCATACAGACAGATAAGAGCTGTGTTGTATAAACAAGTTACCTATAGAAAACGTAACTTGTAGTGGAATTACCGTCTAAAGAAAACGGGATATCATCACCACATACTATTATAATTCACCAGCTATTCTGCTGGGAATTATTCTTAAATACATTAGTCTTTGGACTTTACCATCATAAAACATCTTATATAAATTAACTTAATTATCAATATTAAAGTAGAGTAAATGTGACCCTTCTATCACTTTCTGAAATCTGGACAATGTAAGCCAGGCGTCAGGGGGAAGGAGGGCAGCCATTGTTGTGTCACATCCGAGACGCGTGGAGCAAATTCGGCTCCTATCATATCTGGACAATGTCGGCCAGGCGTCAATAGTATGGAGTGTTAGACGCAGCCATTGTTGATACTAGACCAGAGGCTCACACGGGAGCAAATTCGGCTCCTGTTAATTTACTTGGACGTAGTGTTATGGAAACTAAAGGTGTACCATTTTCAACATGCTGTCTACAAATCAAGTTAAGTGTTCTTTCCGAAACCCATTATCTATCATTAGTGGCCATTAATGTCATTGGGTAGGGTGAGCCGCTTAGATCACGAAATCGCCTCAAACTAAAGGTAATTAAGCCAGGTCTTTATGTTCCATGTATAGTGTTTTCTCTGATATAGTTTGTCATATATAGGTACTTGGCTTTACAGCTAGCGCCCTTTTGACAGGTCAAGACGAGGAAGCAAGATTTTGTGCACCAGTTACTGGGTGATGGAAGCTACCTCAAAGAGGATAATTTGGTGTCTACACCCTAGTTATACCTGGTGGACTAACCTGCTGTACTATAAGATAAGGAACCTTTTCAATGTATGTAGTCTATTACTGTAGTTTGATTGGCTGCATATATATATATATTAATAAACCCCCCTAATGTGTAGAGGATCGATTTGTGAGATTATTGCAGAAATACAGTCCACTCATTATCAAACAAATTGCTATCGAAGTATATAAATTAACGTAAATATAAATTCATATAAATTAAATAAATATAAATCTCACAGGTCGGTTCCCACAGGGGACACACACACCACCACCATCACCACCAGGGGGACACACACCACCACCACCAGGGAGACACACACACCACCACCAGGGAGGCACACACACACCACCACCACCAGGGAGACACACACACCCACCACCACCAGGGAGACACACACACCACCACCACCACCAGGGAGACACACACACCCACCACCAGGGAGACACACACACCACCACCACCAACAGTGGGACACACACACACCCACCACCACCACTACCACCAGGGAGACACACACACCACCACCAGGGGGACACACACACCCACTACCACCAGGGAGACACACACACCCACCACCACCACCAGGGAGACACACACACCACCACCACCACCAGGGAGACACACACACCCACCACCACCAGGGAGACACACACACCCACCACCACCACCAGGGACACACACACACACACCACCACCCCCAGGGGGACACACACACCACCACCACCACCACCAGGGGGACACACACACACACCACCACCAGGGAGACACACACACCACCACCACCACCACCAGGGAGACACACCCACCACCACCACCAGGGGGACACACACACACACACACCACCACCAGGGAGACACACACACACACACACCACCACCAGGGAGACACACCCACCACCACCACCACCACCGGGACACACACACACACACACCACCACCAGGGAGACACACACACCCACCACCACCAGGGAGACACACACACCCACCACCACCAGGGGGACACACACACCACCACCAGGGAGACACACACACACCACCACGACCACCAGGGAGACACACACCACCACCACCACCAGGGAGACACACACACACCGCCACCAGGGAGACACACACACCACCACCACCAGGGAGACACCACCACCAGGGAGACACACACCCACCACCACCACCAGGGAGACACACACACACACACACACCACCACCACCAGGGAGACACACACACACACACACCACCACCAGGGAGACACACACACCCACCACCACCAGGGGGACACACACACACCACCACCAGGGAGACACACACACACCACCACCACCACGACCACCAGGGAGACACACACCACCACCAGGGAGACACACACACACCACCACCAGGGAGACACACAAACCACCACCACCACCACGACCACCAGGGAGACACCACCACCAGGGAGACACACACCCACCACCACCACCAGGGAGACACACACACACACACACACCACCACCACCACCACCACCAGGGAGACACACACACACACACACCACCACCACCACCACCACCAGGGAGACACACACACCCACCATCACCAGGGAGACACACACACCACCACCACCAGGGAGACACACACACCCAACACCACCAGGGACACACACACACCCACCACCACCAGGGAGACACACACATCCACCACCACCAGGGAGACATACACACCCACCACCACCAGGGGGACACACACACCCACCACCACCACCAGGGAGACACACACACCCACCACCACCAGGGGGACACACACACCCACCACCACCACCAGGGAGACACACACACCCACCACCACCACCACCAGGGAGACACACACACCCACCACCACCACCAGGGAGACACACACACCCACCACCACCACCAGGGAGACACACACACTCACCACCACCACCAGGGACACACACACACCCACCACTACCACCAGGGAGACACACCCACCACCACCACCAGGGAGACACACACACCACCACCACCACCAGGGAGACAGACACACACACCACCACCACCAGGGAGACACACCCACCCACCACCACCAGGGAGACACACCACCACCACCACCACCACCAGGGAGACACACACACACCACCACCACCACCAGGGAGACACACACACCACCACCAGGGAGACACACACCCACCACCACCACCACCACCAGGGAGACACACACACCACCACCAGGGAGACACACACACCCACCACCACCAGGGAGACACACACACACCACCACCACCAGGGAGACACACACACACCCACCACCACCAGGGAGACACACACACACCACCACCACCAGGGAGACACACACACCCACCACCACCACCACCAGGGAGACACACCCACCCACCACCACCACCACCAGGGAGACACACACACACCACCAACACCAGGGAGACACACACACCCACCACCACCAGGGAGACACACACCACCACCACCACCAGGGAGACACACACACACCACCACCACCAGGGAGACACACACACCCACCACCACCAGGGAGACACACTCCCACCACCACCACCAGGGAGACACACACACTTCCACCACCACCAACAGAGGGACACACACACTCCCACCACCACCACCAGGGAGACACACACACTTCCACCACCACCACCAGGGGGACACACACACCCACCACCACCACCACCACCAGGGGGACACACACACCCACCACCACCACCACCAGGGAGACACACACACCCACCACCACCACCAGGGAGACACACACACCCACCACCACCAGGGAGACACACACACCCGCCACCACCAGGGAGAACACACACACCCACCACCACCACCACCAGGGAGACACACACATCACCACCACCACCACCACCAGGGAGACACACACCCACCACCACCACCCTACCAGGGTGACACACATACACACACCCACCACCACCACCAAGCAGACACACACACCACCACCACCAGGGAGACACACACACCCACCACCAGGGGGACACACCCATCACCACCACCACCACCAAGGAGACACACCACCACCAAGGAGACACACACCCACCACCACCACCACCACCAGGGAGACACACACCCACCACCACCAGGGGGAGACACACACACCACCAACACCACCCGGGAGACACACACCCACCACCACCACCACCAGGGAGACACACACACACCACCACCACCAGGGAGACACACACCCACCACCACCAGGGAGACACACACACCACCACCACCAGGGAGACACACACCACCACAACCACGACCACCACCACCACCACCACCAGGGAGACACACACACACACACACCACCACCAGGGAGACACACACACCCACCACCACCACCAGGGGGACAAACACACACACACCACCACCACCACCAGGGAGACACACACACCCACCACCACCAGGGAGACACACACACCCACCACCACCAGGGAGACACACACACCACCACCACCACCCCCAGGGGGACACACACACCACCACCACCACCCCCAGGGGGACACACACACCACCACCACCACCACCAGGGGGACACACACACACACCACCACCAGGGAGACACACACACCACCACCACCACCACCAGGGAGACACACCCACCACCACCAGGGGGACACACACACACCACCACCAGGGAGACACACACACACACACACCACCACCAGCGAGACACACCCACCACCACCACTACCACCGGGGGACACACACACACACACACCACCACCAGGGAGAACCACACACCCACCACCACCACCAGGGAGACACACACACCCACCGCCACCAGGGAGACACACACACACCCACCACCACCAGGGAGACACACACACCCACCACCACCAGGGAGACACACACCACCACCACCAGGGAGACACACACACCCACCACCACCAGGGGGACACACACACCACCACCAGGGAGACACACACACACCACCACCACCACCACCACCAGGGAGACACACACACACCGCCACCAGGGAGACACACACACCACCACCACGACCACCAGGGAGACACCACCACCAGGGAGACACACACCCACCACCACCACCAGGGAGACACACACACACACACACACCACCACCACCACCACCACCAGGGAGACACACACACACCACCACCACCACCACCAGGGAGACACACACACACCACCACCACCACCACCAGGGAGACACACACACCCACCATCACCAGGGAGACACACACACCACCACCACCAGGGAGACACACACACCCACCACCACCAGAGACACACACACACCCACCACCACCAGGGAGACACACACATCCACCACCACCACCACCACCACCAGGGAGACATACACACCCACCACCACCAGGGGGACACACACACCCACCACCACCACCAGGGAGACACACACACCCACCACCACCAGGGGGACACACACACCCACCACCACCACCAGGGAGACACACACACCCACCACCACCACCAGGGAGACACACACACCCACCACCACCACCAGGGAGACACACACACTCACCACCACCACCAGGGAGACACACACACTCACCACCACCACCAGGGACACACACACACCCACCACCACCACCAGGGAGACACACCCACCACCATCACCAGGGAGACACACACACCACCACCACCACCAGGGAGACAGACACACACACCACCACCATTAGGGAGACACACCCACCCACCACCACCAGGGAGACACACCACCACCACCACCAGGGAGACACACACACACCACCACCACCAGGGAGACACACACACCACCACCAGGGAGACACACACACCACCACCACCACCAGGGGGACACACCACCACCACCAGGGGGATGTCGGAAAATCCGACACCATTTAATAATAATATCATACAGACAGATAAGAGCTGTGTTGTATAAACAAGTTACCTATAGAAAACGTAACTTGTAGTGGAATTACCGTCTAAAGAAAACGGGATATCATCACCACATACTATTATAATTCACCAGCTATTCTGCTGGGAATTATTCTTAAATACATTAGTCTTTGGACTTTACCATCATAAAACATCTTATATAAATTAACTTAATTATCAATATTAAAGTAGAGTAAATGTGACCCTTCTATCACTTTCTGAAATCTGGACAATGTAAGCCAGGCGTCAGGGGGAAGGAGGGCAGCCATTGTTGTGTCACATCCGAGACGCGTGGAGCAAATTCGGCTCCTATCATATCTGGACAATGTCGGCCAGGCGTCAATAGTATGGAGTGTTAGACGCAGCCATTGTTGATACTAGACCAGAGGCTCACACGGGAGCAAATTCGGCTCCTGTTAATTTACTTGGACGTAGTGTTATGGAAACTAAAGGTGTACCATTTTCAACACGCTGTCTACAAATCAAGTTAAGTGTTCTTTCCGAAACCCATTATCTATCATTAGTGGCCATTAATGTCATTGGGTAGGGTGAGCCGCTTAGATCACGAAATCGCCTCAAACTAAAGGTAATTAAGCCAGGTCTTTATGTTCCATGTATAGTGTTTTCTCTGATATAGTTTGTCATATATAGGTACTTGGCTTTACAGCTAGCGCCCTTTTGACAGGTCAAGACGAGGAAGCAAGATTTTGTGCACCAGTTACTGGGTGATGGAAGCTACCTCAAAGAGGATAATTTGGTGTCTACACCCTAGTTATACCTGGTGGACTAACCTGCTGTACTATAAGATAAGGAACCTCTTCAATGTATGTAGTCTATTACTGTAGTTTGATTGGCTGCATATATATATATTAATAAACCCCCCTAATGTGTAGAGGATAGATTTGTGAGATTATGAGATTATTGCAGAAATACAGTCCACTCATTATCAAACAAATTGCTATCGAAGTATATAAATTAACGTAAATATAAATTCATATAAATTAAATAAATATAAATCTCACAGGTCGGTTCCCACAGGGGACACACACACCACCACCATCACCACCAGGGGGACACACACCACCACCACCACCAGGGAGACACACACACCACCACCAGGGAGGCACACACACACCACCACCACCAGGGAGACACACACACCCACCACCACCACCAGGGAGACACACACACCCACCACCAGGGAGACACACACACCACCACCACCACCAGGGGGACACACACACACCCACCACCACCACTACCACCAGGGAGACACACACACCCACTACCACCAGGGAGACACACACACCCACCACCACCACCAGGGAGACACACACACCACCACCACCACCAGGGAGACACACACACCACCACCACCACCAGGGAGACACACACACACCACCACCACCAGGGAGAGACACACCCACCACCACCACCACCACCAGGGAGACACACACACCACCACCACCAGGGAGACACACACACACCACCACCACCAGGGAGACACACACACACCCACCACCACCAGGGAGACACACACACACCACCACCACCAGGGAGACACACACACCCACCACCACCAGGGAGACACACACCCACCACCACCACCACCAGGGAGACACACCCACCCACCACCACCAGGGAGACACACCACCACCACCACCACCAGGGAGACACACACACACCACCACCAGGGAGACACACACACCCACCACCACCAGGGAGACACACACACCCACCACCATCAGGGAGACACACACACACCCACCACCACCAGGGAGACACACACACCACCACCACCACCAGGGAGACACACACACCCACTACCACCAGGGAGACACACACCCACCACCACCAGGGAGACACACACACACCCACCAACACCACCAGGGGGACACACACACTCCCACCACCACCACCACCAGGGGGACACACACACCCACCACCACCACCAGGGAGACACACACACCCATTACCACCACCAGGGACACACACACACCCGCCACCACCAGGGAGACACACACACCCACCACCACCACCACCACCAGGGAGACACACACACCACCACCACCACCAGGGAGAAACACACCACCACCACCACCAGGGAGACACACACCCACCACCACCACCACCACCCTACCAGGGTGACACACACACCCACCACCACCAGGGAGACACACACACCCACCACCATCAGGGAGACACACACACACCCACCACCACCAGGGAGACACACACACCACCACCACCACCAGGGAGACACACACACCCACTACCACCAGGGAGACACACACCCACCACCACCAGGGAGACACACACACACCCACCAACACCACCAGGGGGACACACACACTCCCACCACCACCACCAGGGGGACACACACACCCACCACCACCACCAGGGAGACACACACACCCATTACCACCACCAGGGAGACACACACACCCGCCACCACCAGGGAGACACACACACCCACCACCACCACCACCACCAGGGAGACACACACACCCACCACCACCACCACCACCAGGGAGACACACACACCACCACCACCACCAGGGAGACACACACCACCACCACCACCAGGGAGACACACACCCACCACCACCACCACCACCCTACCAGGGTGACACACACACCCACCATCACCACCACTACCAGGGAGGCACACTCACCCACCACCACCACCAGGGAGAAACACACACCCACCACCAGGGGGACACACCCATCACCACCACCACCACCACCACCACCAAGGAGACACACCACCACCACCACCAAGGAGACACACACCCACCACCACCACCACCACCAGGGAGAAACACACCCACCACCACCAGGGAGACACACACCCACCACCACCAGGGAGACACACACACACCCACCACCACCAGGGACACACACACACACCACCACCACCAGGGAGACACACACCCACCACCACCAGGGAGACACACACCCAGCACCACCAGGGACACACACACACCCACCACCACCACCAGGGAGACACACACACACCACCACCACCAGGGAGACACACCCACCCACCACCACCAGGGAGACACACCACCACCACCACCACCAGGGAGACACACACACACCACCACCACCAGGGAGACACACACACCACCACCACCACCAGGGAGACACACACACCACCACCACCACCAGGGGGACACACCACCACCACCAGGGGGGGACACACCACCACCACCACCACCACCAGGGAGACACACACACCACCACCACCACCAGGGGGACACACACCACCACCACCAGGGAGACACACACACCACCACCAGGGAGACACACACACACCACCACCACCAGGGGGAGACACACACCCACCACCACCAGGGAGACACACACACCACCACCACCACCAGGGAGACACACACACCCACCACCACCACCACCAGGGAGACACACACACCACCACCACCACCAGGGGGACACACACACACCCACCACCACCACTACCACCAGGGAGACACACACACCACCACCAGGGAGACACACACACACACACACCACCACCACCAGGGGGACACACACACACCACCACCAGGGAGACACACACACCCACCACCACCACCAGGGGGACACACACACATACACCACCACCACCACCAGGGGGACACACACACACACACACACCACCACCAGGGAGACACACACACCCACCACCACCAGGGAGACACACACACCCACCACCACCACCAGGGACACACACACACACCACCACCCCCAGGGGGACACACACACCACCAGCACCACCACCAGGGGGACACACACACACACACCACCACCAGGGAGACACACACACCACCACCACCACCACCAGGGAGACACACACCCACCACCACCACCACCACCAGGGAGACACACACACCACCACCAGAGAGACACACACACCCACCACCACCAGGGAGACACACACACACCACCACCACCAGGGAGACACACACACACCCACCACCACCAGGGAGACACACACACACCACCACCACCAGGGAGACACACACACCCACCACCACCAGGGAGACACACACCCACCACCACCACCACCACCACCACCAGGGAGACACACACACACCACCACCAGGGAGACACACACACCCACCACCACCAGGGAGACACACACACCCACCACCATCAGGGAGACACACACACACCCACCACCACCAGGGAGACACACACACCACCACCACCACCAGGGAGACACACACACCCACTACCACCAGGGAGACACACACCCACCACCACCAGGGAGACACACACACACCCACCAACACCACCAGGGGGACACACACACTCCAACCACCACCACCACCAGGGGGACACACACACCCACCACCACCACCAGGGAGACACACACACCCATTACCACCACCAGGGAGACACACACACCCACCACCACCAGGGAGACACACACACCCGCCGCCACCAGGGAGACACACACACCCACCACCACCACCACCAGGGAGACACACACACCACCACCACCACCAGGGAGACACACCACCACCACCACCAGGGAGACACACACCCACCACCACCACCACCACCCTACCAGGGTGACACACACCCACCATCACCACCACTACCAGGGAGACACACTCACCCACCACCACCACCAGGGAGAAACACACACCCACCACCAGGGGGACACACCCATCACCACCACCACCACCACCACCACCACCAAGGAGACACACCACCACCACCACCAAGGAGACACACACCCACCACCACCACCAGGGAGAAACACACCCACCACCACCAGGGAGACACACACCCACCACCACCAGGGAGACACACACACACCCACCACCACCAGGGACACACACACACACCACCACCACCAGGGAGACACACACCCACCACCACCAGGGAGACACACACCCACCACCACCAGGGACACACACACACCCACCACCACCACCAGGGAGACACACACACACCACCACCACCAGGGAGACACACCCACCCACCACCACCAGGGAGACACACCACCACCACCACCACCAGGGAGACACACACACACCACCACCACCAGGGAGACACACACACCACCACCACCACCAGGGAGACACACACACCACCACCACCACCAGGGGGACACACCACCACCACCAGGGGGACACACACACCACCACCACCACCACCAGGGAGACACACACACCACCACTACCACCAGGGGGACACACACCACCACCACCAGGGAGACACACACACCACCACCAGGGAGACACACACACACCACCACCACCAGGGGGAGACACACACCCACCACCACCAGGGAGACACACACACCACCACCACCACCAGGGAGACACACACACCACCACCAC
>NW_027190823.1:0-25403 GCF_040958095.1 Procambarus clarkii
AAATAGTATCGGAATATTGGTAAAAATGAATATATTTGCGTAATATCAAACTACATGATTAACGTGAAAAAGTTACTATTTTACCATATTTGAGGATTTTACCTTCAAATCATAGAGCGAGGTTTCGTATTATTTAGATCCAAGAAAAGACATATGACAATGTTGTTTCCAATACAAATGATAAAAAACAATGTGTTTTCATTCGAAATAACTAAAATGTTCTTGATTTTCCGTTTATATTAACGAGGGAAGATGTACACGTAAAACCGCTGTAATCCGGCTGAAACGTCGATATATGCAATAAAAACCGAACTTCTCCCCTTTTCAATATCTTACTCAGTATTTTAACAAGAAACAATTAGATGATTGAAAATGAAGTATTTAAGGTTATTATCTAATCAATTATGTGTTTGCATCATTTTTATCGTTATATATGAATTAAAATAAATGGACTGAAAATTCACAAAAACGAGGAAAACGGTAAATATTGCCTAATTCGATGATATTTTGTTTAAATCACATGAAGGAAAAGGAGATGATAAACGTCAAAATATTGCTATATTCGATGATTTTTCGTACGAAACAAAATGCAAGAAAACTTGCTTAAAATGCAATATTATGCGAAATTCTGAGATTTGAAGGCCAAATCACATATCGTTATACTACATGAAATAGTATCGAAATATTGGTAAAAATGAATATATTTACGTAATATCAAACTACGTGAAAAACGTGAAAAAAGTCACTATATAACCATATTTGAGGATTTTAACTTCAAATCATAGAGCGAGGTTTCGTATTATTTAGATCCAAGATTAGACATATGACAATGTTGTTTCCAATACAAATGATAAAAAACAATGTGTTTTCATTAGAATTAACTATAATGTTCTTGATTTTCCGTTTATATTAACGAGGGAAGATGTACACGTAAAACCGCTCTAATCCGGCTGAAACGTCGATATATGGAATAAAAACCGAACTTCTCCCCTTTTCAACATCTTACTCAGTATTTTAACGAGAAACAAATAGATGATTGAAATTGAAGTATTTAAGGTTATTATCTAATCAATTATGTGTTTGCATCATTTTTATCGTATATATATGAATTAATACCCATGGACTGAAAATTCACAAAAACGTGGAAAACGGCAAAATATTGCCTAATTCGATGATATTTTGTTTAAATCACATGAAGGAAAAGGGGATGATAAACGTCAAAATATTGCTAAATTCGATGATTTTTCGTACGAAACAAAATGCAAGAAAACTTGCTTAAAATGCAATATTACGCGAAATTCTGAGATTTGAAGGGCAAATCACATATCGTGATAATACATGAAATAGTATCGGAATATTGGTAAAAATGAATATATTTGCGTAATATCAAACTACATGATTAACGTGAAAAAGTTACTATTTTACCATATTTGAGGATTTTACCTTCAAATCATAGAGCGAGGTTTCGTATTATTTAGATCCAAGAAAAGACATATGACAATGTTGTTTCCAATACAAATGATAAAAATCAATGTCTTTTCACTAGAATTAACTAAAATGTTCCTGATTTTCCGTTTATATTACCGATGGAAGATGTAAACGAAAACCGCTCTATTTCGGCTAAAACGTCGATATATGCAATAAAATCAGAACTTCTCCGCCTTTCAATATCTTACTCAGTATTTTAACGAGAAAGAAATAGTTGATTGAAAATGAAGTATTTAAGGTTATTATCTAATCAATTATGTGTTTGCATCATTTTTATCGTTTATATAATGAATTAATACCCATAGATTGAAAATTCACAAAAACGTCGAAAAACGGCAAAATAATGCCTAATTCGATGATATTTTGTTTAAATCAAAGAAAGGAAAAGGGGATGATAAACGTCAAAATATTGCTAAATTCGATGATTTTTCGTACGAAACAAAATGCAAGGAAACTTGCTTAAAATGCAATATTATGCGAAATTCTGAGATTTGAAGGCCAAATCACATATCGTGATACGACATGAAATAGTATCGGAATATTGGTAAAAATGAATATATTTGCGTAATATCAAACTACATGATTAACGTGAAAAAGTTACTATTTTACCATATTTGAGGATTTTAACTTCAAATCATAGAGCGAGGTTTCGTATTATTTAGATCCAAGAAAAGACATATGACAATGTTGTTTCCAATACAAATGATAAAAACAATGTGTTTTCATTCGAAATAACTAAAATGTTCTTGATTTTCCGTTTATATTAACGAGGGAGGATGTACACGTAAAACCGCTCTAATCCGGCTGAAACGTCGATATATGCAATAAAAACCGAACTTCTCCCCTTTTCAACATCTTACTCAGTATTTTAACGAGAAACAAATAGATGATTGAAAATGAAGTATTTAAGGTTATTATCTAATCAATTATGTGTTTGCATCATTTTTATCGTATATATATGAATTAATACCCATTGACTGAAAATTCACAAAAACGTGGAAAACGGCAAAATATTGCCTAATTCGATGATATTTTGTTTAAATCACATGAAGGAAAAGGGGATGATAAACGTCAAAATATTGCTAAATTCGATGATTTTCCGTACGAAACAAAATGCAAGAAAACTTGCTTAAAATGCAATATTATGCGAAATTCTGAGATTTCAAGGCCAAATCACATATCGTGATACTACATGAAATAGTATCGAAATATTGGTAAAAATGAATATATTTACGTAATATCAAACTACATGAAAAACGTGAAAAAAGTCACTATTTAACCATATTTGAGGATTTTAACTTCAAATCATAGAGCGAGATTTCGTATTATTTGGATCCAAGAAAAGACATATGACAATGTTGTTTCCAATACAAATGATAAAAATCAAAGTGTTTTCATTAGAATTAACTAAAATGTTCCTGATTTTCCGTTTATATTATCGATGGAAGATGTACACGAAAATCGCTCTATTCCGGCTGAAACGTCGATATATGAAATAAAAACAGAACTTCTTCCCTTTTCAATATCTTACTCAGTATTTTAACGTGAAACAAATAGTTGATTGAAAATGAAGTATTTAAGGTTATTATCTAATCAATTATGTTTGCATCATTTTTATCGTATATATATGAATTAATACCCATGGACTGAAAATTCAAAAAACGTGGAAAAACAGCAAAATATTGCCTAATTAGATGATATTTTGTTTAAATGACATGAAGGAAAAGGGGATGATAAGCGTCAAAATATTGCTAAATTCGATGATTTTTCGTACGAAACAAAATGCAAGAAAACTTGCTTAAAATGCAATATTACGCGAAATTCTGAGATTTGAAGGGCAAATCACATATCGTGATGCTACATGAAATAGTATCGGAATATTGGTAAAAATGAATATATTTGCGAAATATCAAACTACATGATTAACGTGAAAAAGTTACTATTTTACCATATTTGAGGATTTTAACTTCAAATCATAGAGCGAGGTTTCGTATTATTTATATCCAAGAAAAGACATAGGACAATGTTGTTTCCAATACAAATGATAAAAAACAATGTGTTTTCATTAGAATTAACTATAATGTTCTTGATTTTCCGTTTATATTAACGATGGAAGATGTACACTTAAAACCCCTCTAATCCGGCTGAAACGTCGATATATGCAATAAAAACAGAACTTCTCCCCTTTTCAATATCTTACTCAGTATTTTAACGAGAAACAAATAATTAATTGAAAATGAAGTATTTAAGGTTATTATCTAATCAATTATGTGTTTGCATCATTTTTATCGTATATATAATGAATTAATACCCATAGACTGAAAATTCACAAAAACGTGGAAAAACGGCAAAATATTGCCTAATTCGATGATATTTTGTTTAAATCAAAGAAAGGAAAAGGGGATGATAAACGTCAAAATATTGCTAAATTCGATGATTTTTCGTACGAAATAAAATGCAAGGAAACTTGCTTAAAATGCAATATTATGCGAAATTCTGAGATTTGAAGGCCAAATCACATATCGTGATACTACATGAAATAGTATCGGAATATTGGTAAAAATGAATATATTTGAGTAATATCAAACTACATTATTAACGTGAAAAAGTTACTATTTTACCATATTTGAGGATTTTACCTTCAAATCATAGAGCGAGGTTTCGTATTATTTAGATCCAAGAAAAGACATATGACAATGTTTTTCCAATACAAATGATAAAAAACAATGTGTTTCATTCGAAATAACTAAAATGTTCTTGATTTTCCGTTTATATTAACGAGGGAAGATGTACACGTAAAACCGCTCTAATCCGGCTGAAACGTCGATATATGCAATAAAAACCGAACTTCTCCCCTTTTCAATATCTTACTCAGTATTTTAACAAGAAACAATTAGATGATTGAAAATGAAGTATTTAAGGTTATTATCTAATCAATTATGTGTTTGCATCATTTTTATCGTATATATATGAATTAAAATAAATGGACTGAAAATTCACAAAAACGAGGAACAAAATATTGCCTAATTCGATGATATTTTGTTTAAATGACATGAAGGAAAAGGGGGATGATAAACGTCAAAATATTGCTAAATTCGATGATTTTTTGTACGAAACAAAATGCAAGAAAACTTGCTTAAAATGCAATATTACGCGAAATTCTGAGATTTGAAGGGCAAATCACATATCGTGATGCTACATGAAATAGTATCGGAATATTGGTAAAAATGAATATATTTGCGAAATATCAAACTACATGATTAACGTGAAAAAGTTACTATTTTACCATATTTGAGGATTTTAACTTCAAATCATTGAGCGAGGTTTCGTATTATTTAGATCCAAGAAAAGACATAGGACAATGTTGTTTCCAATACAAATGATAAAAAACAATGTGTTTTCATTAGAATTAACTATAATGTTCTTGATTTTCCGTTTATATTAACGAGGGAAGATGTACACGTAAAACCGCTCTAATCCGGCTGAAACGTCGATATATGCAATAAAAACCGAACGTCTCGCCTTTTCAACATCTTACTCAGTATTTTAACGAGAAACAAATAGATGATTGAAAATGAAGTATTTAAGGTTGTTATCTAATCAATTATGTGTTTTGCATCATTTTTATCGTATATATATGAATTAAAACCCATGGACTGAAAATTCACAAAAACGTGGAAAACGGCAAAATATTGCCTAATTCGATGATATTTTGTTTAAATCACATGAAGGAAAAGGGGATGATAAACGTCAAAATATTGCTAAATTCGATGATTTTTCGTACGAAACAAAATGCAAGAAAACTTGCTTAAAATGCAATATTATGCGAAATTCTGAGATTTGAAGGGCAAATCACATATCGTGATACTACATGAAATAGTATCGGAATATTGGTAAAAATGAATATATTTGCGTAATATCAAACTACATGATTAACTGGAAAAAGTTACTATTTTACCATATTTGAGGATTTTACCTTCAAATCATATAGCGAGGTTTCGTATTATTTGGATCCAAGAAAAGACATATGACAATGTTGTTTCCAATACAAATGATAAAAAACAATGTGTTTTCATTAGAATTAACTATAATGTTCTTGATTTTCCGTTTATATTAACGATGGAAGATGTACACTTAAAACCGCTCTAATCCGGCTGAAACGTCGATATATGCAATATAAACAGAACTTCTCCCCTTTTCAATATCTTACTCAGTATTTTAACGAGAAACAAATAGTTAATTGAAAATGAAGTATTTAAGGTTATTATCTAATCAATTATGTGTTTGCATCATTTTTATTGTATATATAATGAATTAATACCCATAGACTGAAAATTCACAAAAACGTGGAAAAACGGCAAAATATTGCCTAATTCGATGATATTTTGTTTAAATCAAAGAAAGGAAAAGGGGATGATAAACGTCAAAATATTGCTAAATTCGATGATTTTTCGTACGAAACAAAATGCAAGAAAACTTGCTTAAAATGCAATATTATGCGAAATTCTGAGATTTGAAGGCCAAATCACATATCGTGATACTACATGAAATAGTATCGGAATATTGGTAAAAATGAATATATTTGCGTAATATTAAACTACATGATTAACGTGAAAAAGTTACTATTTTACCATATTTGAGGATTTTACCTTCAAATCATAGAGCGAGGTTTCGTATTATTTAGATCCAAGAAAAGACATATGACAATGTTGTTTCCAATACAAATGATAAAAAACAATGTGTTTTCATTAGAATTAACTATAATATTCTTGATTTTCCGTTTATAATAACGATGGAAGATGTACACGTAAAACCGCTCTATTCCGGCTGAAACGTCGATATATGCAATAAAAACAGAACTTCTCCCCTTTTCAATATCTTACTCAGTATTTTAACGAGAAACAAATAGTTGATTGAAAATGAAGTATTTAAGGTTATTATCTAATCAATTATGTGTTTGCATCAATTTTATCGTATATATATGAATTAATACCCATGGATTGAAAATTCAAAAAACGGCAAAATATTGCCTAATTCGATGATATTTTGTTTAAATGACATGAAGGAAAAGGGGGATGATAAACGTCAAAATATTGCTAAATTCGATGATTTTTTGTACGAAACAAAATGCAAGAAAACTTGCTTAAAATGCAATATTACGCGAAATTCTGAGATTTGAAGGGCAAATCACATATCGTGATGCTACATGAAATAGTATCGGAATATTGGTAAAAATGAATATATTTGCGAAATATCAAACTACATGATTAACGTGAAAAAGTTACTATTTTACCATATTTGAGGATTTTAACTTCAAATCATTGAGCGAGGTTTCGTATTATTTAGATCCAAGAAAAGACATAGGACAATGTTGTTTCCAATACAAATGATAAAAAACAATGTGTTTTCATTAGAATTAACTATAATGTTCTTGATTTTCCGTTTATATTAACGAGGGAAGATGTACACGTAAAACCGCTCTAATCCGGCTGAAACGTCGATATATGCAATAAAAACCGAACGTCTCGCCTTTTCAACATCTTACTCAGTATTTTAACGAGAAACAAATAGATGATTGAAAATGAAGTATTTAAGGTTGTTATCTAATCAATTATGTGTTTGCATCATTTTTATCGTATATATATGAATTAAAACCCATGGACTGAAAATTCACAAAAACGTGGAAAACGGCAAAATATTGCCTAATTCGATGATATTTTGTTTAAATCACATGAAGGAAAAGGGGATGATAAACGTCAAAATATTGCTAAATTCGATGATTTTTCGTACGAAACAAAATGCAAGAAAACTTGCTTAAAATGCAATATTATGCGAAATTCTGAGATTTGAAGGGCAAATCACATATCGTGATACTACATGAAATAGTATCGGAATATTGGTAAAAATGAATATATTTGCGTAATATCAAACTACATGATTAACGTGAAAAAGTTACTATTTTACCATATTTGAGGATTTTACCTTCAAATCATATAGCGAGGTTTCGTATTATTTGGATCCAAGAAAAGACATATGACAATGTTGTTTCCAATACAAATGATAAAAAACAATGTGTTTTCATTAGAATTAACTATAATGTTCTTGATTTTCCGTTTATATTAACGATGGAAGATGTACACTTAAAACCGCTCTAATCCGGCTGAAACGTCGATATATGCAATATAAACAGAACTTCTCCCCTTTTCAATATCTTACTCAGTATTTTAACGAGAAACAAATAGTTAATTGAAAATGAAGTATTTAAGGTTATTATCTAATCAATTATGTGTTTGCATCATTTTTATTGTATATATAATGAATTAATACCCATAGACTGAAAATTCACAAAAACGTGGAAAAACGGCAAAATATTGCCTAATTCGATGATATTTTGTTTAAATCAAAGAAAGGAAAAGGGGATGATAAACGTCAAAATATTGCTAAATTCGATGATTTTTCGTACGAAACAAAATGCAAGAAAACTTGCTTAAAATGCAATATTATGCGAAATTCTGAGATTTGAAGGCCAAATCACATATCGTGATACTACATGAAATAGTATCGGAATATTGGTAAAAATGAATATATTTGCGTAATATTAAACTACATGATTAACGTGAAAAAGTTACTATTTTACCATATTTGAGGATTTTACCTTCAAATCATAGAGCGAGGTTTCGTATTATTTAGATCCAAGAAAAGACATATGACAATGTTGTTTCCAATACAAATGATAAAAAACAATGTGTTTTCATTCGAAATAACTAAAATGTTCTTGATTTTCCGTTTATATTAACGAGGGAAGATGTACACGTAAAACCGCTCTAATCCGGCTGAAACGTCGATATATGCAATAAAAACCGAACTTCTCCCCTTTTCAATATCTTACTCAGTATTTTAACAAGAAACAAATAGATGATTGAAAATGAAGCATTTAAGGTTATTATCTAATCAATTATGTGTTTGCATCATTTTTATCGTATATATATGAATTAAAATAAATGGACTGAAAATTCACAAAAACGTGGAAAACGGTAAATATTGCCTAATTCGATGATATTTTGTTTAAATCACATGAAGGAAAAGGAGATGATAAACGTCAAAATATTGCTATATTCGACGATTTTTCGTACGAAACAAAATGCAAGAAAACTTGCTTAAAATGCAATATTATGCGAAATTCTGAGATTTCAAGGCCAAATCACATATCGTGATACTACATGAAATAGTATCGAAATATTGGTAAAAATGAATATATTTACGTAATATCAAACTACATGAAAAACGTGAAAAAAGTCACTATTTAACCATATTTGAGGATTTTAACTTCAAATCATAGAGCGAGATTTCGTATTATTTGGATCCAAGAAAAGACATATGACAATGTTGTTTCCAATACAAATGATAAAAATCAAAGTGTTTTCATTAGAATTAACTAAAATGTTCCTGATTTTCCGTTTATATTACCGATGGAAGATGTACACGAAAATCGCTCTATTCCGGCTGAAACGTCGATATATGAAATAAAAACAGAACTTCTTCCCTTTTCAATATCTTACTCAGTATTTTAACGAGAAACAAATAGTTGATTGAAAATGAAGTATTTAAGGTTATTATCTAATCAATTATGTTTGCATCATTTTTATCGTATATATATGAATTAATACCCATGGACTGAAAATTCAAAAAACGTGGAAAAACGGCAAAATATATCCTAATTAGATGATATTTTGTTTAAATGACATGAAGGAAAAGGGGATGATAAACGTCAAAATATTGCTAAATTCGATGATTTTTCGTACGAAACAAAATGCAAGAAAACTTGCTTAAAATGCAATATTACGCGAAATTCTGAGATTTGAAGGGCAAATCACATATCGTGATGCTACATGAAATTGTATCGGAATATTGGTAAAAATGAATATATTTGCGAAATATCAAACTACATGATTAACGTGAAAAAGTTACTATTTTACCATATTTGAGGATTTTACCTTCAAATCATAGAGCGAGGTTTCGTATTATTTGGATCCAAGAAAAGACATATGACAATGTTGTTTCCAATACAAATGATAAAAATCAATGTCTTTTCATTAGAATTAACTAAAATGTTCCTGATTTTCCGTTTATATTACCGATGGAAGATGTAAACGAAAACCCGCTCTATTTCGGCTAAAACGTCGATATATGCAATAAAATAAGGACTTCTCCGCCTTTCAATATCTTACTCAGTATTTTAACGAGAAAGAAATAGTTGATTGAAAATGAAGTATTTCAGGTTATTATCTAATCAATTATGTGTTTGCATCATTTTTATCGTATATATATGAATTAATACCCATGGACTGAAAATTCACAAAAACGTGGAAAACGGCAAAATATTGCCTAATTCGATGATATTTTGTTTAAATCACTTGAAGGAAAAGGAGATGATAAACTTCAAAATATTGCTATATTCGATGATTTTTCGTACGAAACAAAATGCAAGAAAACTTGCTTAAAATGCAATATTATGCGAAATTCTGAGATTTGAAGGCCAAATCACATATCATGATACTACGTGAAATAGTATCGAAATATTGGTAAAAATGAATTAATTTACGTAATAACAAACTACATGAAAACGTGAAAAAAGTCACTATATAACCATATTTGAGGATTTTAACTTCAAATCAAAGAGCGAGGTTTCGTATTATTTACATCCAAGAAAAGACATATGACAATGTTGTTTCCAATACAAATGATAAAAAACAATGTGTTTTCATTAGAATTAACTATAATGTTCTTGATTTTCCGTTTATATTAACGATGGAAGATGTACACTTAAAACCGCTCTAATCCGGCTGAAACGTCGATATATGCAATAAAAACAGAACTTCTCCCCTTTTCAATATCTTACTCAGTATTTTAACGAGAAACAAATAGTTAATTGAAAATGAAGTATTTAAGGTTATTATCTAATCAATTATGTGTTTGCATCATTTTTATCGTATATATAATGAATTAATACCCATAGACTGAAAATTCACAAAAACGTGGAAAAAACGGCAAAATATTGCCTAATTCGATGATATTTTGTTTAAATCAAAGAAAGGAAAAGGGGATGATAAACGTCAAAATATTGCTAAATTCGATAATTTTTCGTACGTAACAAAATGCAAGAAAACTTGCTTAAAATGCAATATTATGCGAAATTCTGAGATTTGAAGGCCAAATCACATATCGTGATACTACATGAAATAGTATCGGAATATTGGTAAAAATGAATATATTTGCGTAATATCAAACTACATGATTAACGTGAAAAAGTTACTATTTTACCATATTTGAGGATTTTACCTTCAAATCATAGAGCGAGGTTTCGTATTATTTAGATCCAAGAAAAGACATATGACAATGTTGTTTCCAATACAAATGATAAAAAACAATGTGTTTTCATTCGAAATAACTAAAATGTTCTTGATTTTCCGTTTATATTAACGAGGGAAGATGTACACGTAAAACCGCTCTAATCCGGCTGAAACGTCGATATATGCAATAAAAACCGAACTTCTCCCCTTTTCAATATCTTACTCAGTATTTTAACAAGAAACAATTAGATGATTGAAAATGAAGTATTTAAGGTTATTATCTAATCAATTATGTGTTTGCATCATTTTTATCGTATATATATGAATTAAAATAAATGGACTGAAAATTCACAAAAACGAGGAAAACGGTAAATATTGCCTAATTCGATGATATTTTGTTTAAATCACATGAAGGAAAAGGAGATGATAAACGTCAAAATATTGCTATATTCGATGATTTTTCGTACGAAACAAAATGCAAGAAAACTTGCTTAAAATGCAATATTATGCGAAATTCTGAGATTTGAAGGCCAAATCACATATCGTTATACTACATGAAATAGTATCGAAATATTGGTAAAAATGAATATATTTACGTAATATCAAACTACGTGAAAAACGTGAAAAAAGTCACTATATAACCATATTTGAGGATTTTAACTTCAAATCATAGAGCGAGGTTTCGTATTATTTAGATCCAAGATTAGACATATGACAATGTTGTTTCCAATACAAATGATAAAAAACAATGTGTTTTCATTAGAATTAACTATAATGTTCTTGATTTTCCGTTTATATTAACGAGGGAAGATGTACACGTAAAACCGCTCTAATCCGGCTGAAACGTCGATATATGGAATAAAAACCGAACTTCTCCCCTTTTCAACATCTTACTCAGTATTTTAACGAGAAACATATAGATGATTGAAATTGAAGTATTTAAGGTTATTATCTAATCAATTATGTGTTTGCATCATTTTTATCGTATATATATGAATTAATACCCATGGACTGAAAATTCACAAAAACGTGGAAAACGGCAAAATATTGCCTAATTCGATGATATTTTGTTTAAATCACATGAAGGAAAAGGGGATGATAAACGTCAAAATATTGCTAAATTCGATGATTTTTCGTACGAAACAAAATGCAAGAAAACTTGCTTAAAATGCAATATTACGCGAAATTCTGAGATTTGAAGGGCAAATCACATATCGTGATAATACATGAAATAGTATCGGAATATTGGTAAAAATGAATATATTTGCGTAATATCAAACTACATGATTAACGTGAAAAAGTTACTATTTTACCATATTTGAGGATTTTACCTTCAAATCATAGAGCGAGGTTTCGTATTATTTAGATCCAAGAAAAGACATATGACAATGTTGTTTCCAATACAAATGATAAAAATCAATGTCTTTTCACTAGAATTAACTAAAATGTTCCTGATTTTCCGTTTATATTACCGATGGAAGATGTAAACGAAAACCGCTCTATTTCGGCTAAAACGTCGATATATGCAATAAAATCAGAACTTCTCCGCCTTTCAATATCTTACTCAGTATTTTAACGAGAAAGAAATAGTTGATTGAAAATGAAGTATTTAAGGTTATTATCTAATCAATTATGTGTTTGCATCATTTTTATCGTTTATATAATGAATTAATACCCATAGATTGAAAATTCACAAAAACGTCGAAAAACGGCAAAATAATGCCTAATTCGATGATATTTTGTTTAAATCAAAGAAAGGAAAAGGGGATGATAAACGTCAAAATATTGCTAAATTCGATGATTTTTCGTACGAAACAAAATGCAAGGAAACTTGCTTAAAATGCAATATTATGCGAAATTCTGAGATTTGAAGGCCAAATCACATATCGTGATACGACATGAAATAGTATCGGAATATTGGTAAAAATGAATATATTTGCGTAATATCAAACTACATGATTAACGTGAAAAAGTTACTATTTTACCATATTTGAGGATTTTAACTTCAAATCATAGAGCGAGGTTTCGTATTATTTAGATCCAAGAAAAGACATATGACAATGTTGTTTCCAATACAAATGATAAAAACAATGTGTTTTCATTCGAAATAACTAAAATGTTCTTGATTTTCCGTTTACATTAACGAGGGAGGATGTACACGTAAAACCGCTCTAATCCGGCTGAAAACGTCGATATATGCAATAAAAACCGAACTTCTCCCCTTTTCAACATCTTACTCAGTATTTTAACGAGAAACAAATAGATGATTGAAAATGAAGTATTTAAGGTTATTATCTAATCAATTATGTGTTTGCATCATTTTTATCGTATATATATGAATTAATACCCATGGACTGAAAATTCACAAAAACGTGGAAAACGGCAAAATATTGCCTAATTCGATGATATTTTTGTTTTCACATGAAGGAAAAGGGGATGATGAACGTCAAAATATTGCTAAATTCGATGATTTTCCGTACGAAACAAAATGCAAGAAAACTTGCTTAAAATGCAATATTATGCGAAATTCTGAGATTTCAAGGCCAAATCACATATCGTGATACTACATGAAATAGTATCGAAATATTGGTAAAAATGAATATATTTACGTATATCAAACTACATGAAAAACGTGAAAAAAGTCACTATTTAACCATATTTGAGGATTTTAACTTCAAATCATAGAGCGAGATTTCGTATTATTTGGATCCAAGAAAAGACATATGACAATGTTGTTTCCAATACAAATGATAAAAATCAAAGTGTTTTCATTAGAATTAACTAAAATGTTCCTGATTTTCCGTTTATATTATCGATGGAAGATGTACACGAAAATCGCTCTATTCCGGCTGAAACGTCGATATATGAAATAAAACAGAACTTCTTCCCTTTTCAATATCTTACTCAGTATTTTAACGTGAAACAAATAGTTGATTGAAAATGAAGTATTTAAGGTTATTATCTAATCAATTATGTTTGCATCATTTTTATCGTATATATATGAATTAATACCCATGGACTGAAAATTCAAAAAACGTGGAAAAACAGCAAAATATTGCCTAATTAGATGATATTTTGTTTAAATGACATGAAGGAAAAGGGGATGATAAGCGTCAAAATATTGCTAAATTCGATGATTTTTCGTACGAAACAAAATGCAAGAAAACTTGCTTAAAATGCAATATTACGCGAAATTCTGAGATTTGAAGGGCAAATCACATATCGTGATGCTACATGAAATAGTATCGGAATATTGGTAAAAATGAATATATTTGCGAAATATCAAACTACATGATTAACGTGAAAAAGTTACTATTTTACCATATTTGAGGATTTTAACTTCAAATCATAGAGCGAGGTTTCGTATTATTTATATCCAAGAAAAGACATAGGACAATGTTGTTTCCAATACAAATGATAAAAAACAATGTGTTTTCATTAGAATTAACTATAATGTTCTTGATTTTCCGTTTATATTAACGATGGAAGATGTACACTTAAAACCCCTCTAATCCGGCTGAAACGTCGATATATGCAATAAAAACAGAACTTCTCCCCTTTTCAATATCTTACTCAGTATTTTAACGAGAAACAAATAATTAATTGAAAATGAAGTATTTAAGGTTATTATCTAATCAATTATGTGTTTGCATCATTTTTATCGTATATATAATGAATTAATACCCATAGACTGAAAATTCAAAAACGTGGAAAAACGGCAAAATATTGCCTAATTCGATGATATTTTGTTTAAATCAAAGAAAGGAAAAGGGGATGATAAACGTCAAAATATTGCTAAATTCGATGATTTTTCGTACGAAATAAAATGCAAGGAAACTTGCTTAAAATGCAATATTATGCGAAATTCTGAGATTTGAAGGCCAAATCACATATCGTGATACTACATGAAATAGTATCGGAATATTGGTAAAAATGAATATATTTGAGTAATATCAAACTACATTATTAACGTGAAAAAGTTACTATTTTACCATATTTGAGGATTTTACCTTCAAATCATAGAGCGAGGTTTCGTATTATTTAGATCCAAGAAAAGACATATGACAATGTTGTTTCCAATACAAATGATAAAAAACAATGTGTTTTCATTCGAAATAACTAAAATGTTCTTGATTTTCCGTTTATATTAACGAGGGAAGATGTACACGTAAAACCGCTCTAATCCGGCTGAAACGTCGATATATGCAATAAAAACCGAACTTCTCCCCTTTTCAATATCTTACTCAGTATTTTAACAAGAAACAATTAGATGATTGAAAATGAAGTATTTAAGGTTATTATCTAATCAATTATGTGTTTGCATCATTTTTATCGTATATATATGAATTAAAATAAATGGACTGAAAATTCACAAAAACGAGGAAAACGGTAAATATTGCCTAATTCGATGATATTTTGTTTAAATCACATGAAGGAAAAGGAGATGATAAACGTCAAAATATTGCTATATTCGATGATTTTTCGTACGAACAAAATGCAAGAAAACTTGCTTAAAATGCAATATTATGCGAAATTCTGAGATTTGAAGGCCAAATCACATATCGTTATACTACATGAAATAGTATCGAAATATTGGTAAAAATGAATATATTTACGTAATATCAAACTACGTGAAAAACGTGAAAAAAGTCACTATATAACCATATTTGAGGATTTAACTTCAAATCATAGAGCGAGGTTTCGTATTATTTAGATCCAAGATTAGACATATGACAATGTTGTTTCCAATACAAATGATAAAAAACAATGTGTTTTCATTAGAATTAACTATAATGTTCTTGATTTTCCGTTTATATTAACGAGGGAAGATGTACACGTAAAACCGCTCTAATCCGGCTGAAACGTCGATATATGGAATAAAAACCGAACTTCTCCCCTTTTCAACATCTTACTCAGTATTTTAACGAGAAACAAATAGATGATTGAAATTGAAGTATTTAAGGTTATTATCTAATCAATTATGTGTTTGCATCATTTTTATCGTATATATATGAATTAATACCCATGGACTGAAAATTCACAAAAACGTGGAAAACGGCAAAATATTGCCTAATTCGATGATATTTTGTTTAAATCACATGAAGGAAAAGGGGATGATAAACGTCAAAATATTGCTAAATTCGATGATTTTTCGTACGAAACAAAATGCAAGAAAACTTGCTTACAATGCAATATTACGCGAAATTCTGAGATTTGAAGGGCAAATCACATATCGTGATAATACATGAAATAGTATCGGAATATTGGTAAAAATGAATATATTTGCGTAATATCAAACTACATGATTAACGTGAAAAAGTTACTATTTTACCATATTTGAGGATTTTACCTTCAAATCATAGAGCGAGGTTTCGTATTATTTAGATCCAAGAAAAGACATATGACAATTTTGTTTCCAATACAAATGATAAAAATCAATGTCTTTTCACTAGAATTAACTAAAATGTTCCTGATTTTCCGTTTATATTACCGATGGAAGATGTAAACGAAAACCGCTCTATTTCGGCTAAAACGTCGATATATGCAATAAAATCAGAACTTCTCCGCCTTTCAATATCTTACTCAGTATTTTAACGAGAAAGAAATAGTTGATTGAAAATGAAGTATTTAAGGTTATTATCTAATCAATTATGTGTTTGCATCATTTTTATCGTTTATATAATGAATTAATACCCATAGATTGAAAATTCACAAAAACGTCGAAAAACGGCAAAATATTGCCTAATTCGATGATATTTTGTTTAAATCAAAAAAGGAAAAGGGGATGATAAACGTCAAAATATTGCTAAATTCGATGATTTTTCGTACGAAACAAAATGCAAGGAAACTTGCTTAAAATGCAATATTATGCGAAATTCTGAGATTTGAAGGCCAAATCACATATCGTGATACGACATGAAATAGTATCGGAATATTGGTAAAAATGAATATATTTGCGTAATATCAAACTACATGATTAACGTGAAAAAGTTACTATTTTACCATATTTGAGGATTTTAACTTCAAATCATAGAGCGAGGTTTCGTATTATTTAGATCCAAGAAAAGACATATGACAATGTTGTTTCCAATACAAATGATAAAAACAATGTGTTTTCATTCGAAATAACTAAAATGTTCTTGATTTTCCGTTTATATTAACGAGGGAAGATGTACACGTAAAACCGCTCTAATCCGGCTGAAACGTCGATATATGCAATAAAAACCGAACTTCTCCCCTTTTCAACATCTTACTCAGTATTTTAACGAGAAACAAATAGATGATTGAAATGAAGTATTTAAGGTTATTATCTAATCAATTATGTGTTTGCATCATTTTTTATCGTATATATATGAATTAATACCCATTGACTGAAAATTCACAAAAACGTGGAAAACGGCAAAATATTGCCTAATTCGATGATATTTTGTTTAAATCACATGAAGGAAAAGGGGATGATAAACGTCAAAATATTGCTAAATTCGATGATTTTCCGTACGAAACAAAATGCAAGAAAACTTGCTTAAAATGCAATATTATGCGAAATTCTGAGATTTCAAGGCCAAATCACATATCGTGATACTACATGAAATAGTATCGAAATATTGGTAAAAATGAATATATTTACGTAATATCAAACTACATGAAAAACGTGAAAAAAGTCACTATTTAACCATATTTGAGGATTTTAACTTCAAATCATAGAGCGAGATTTCGTATTATTTGGATCCAAGAAAAGACATATGACAATGTTGTTTCCAATACAAATGATAAAAATCAAAGTGTTTTCATTAGAATTAACTAAAATGTTCCTGATTTTCCGTTTATATTATCGATGGAAGATGTACACGAAAATCGCTCTATTCCGGCTGAAACGTCGATATATGAAATAAAAACAGAACTTCTTCCCTTTTCAATATCTTACTCAGTATTTTAACGTGAAACAAATAGTTGATTGAAAATGAAGTATTTAAGGTTATTATCTAATCAATTATGTTTGCATCATTTTTATCGTATATATATGAATTAATACCCATGGACTGAAAATTCAAAAAACGTGGAAAAAACAGCAAATATTGCCTAATTAGATGATATTTTGTTTTAAATGACATGAAGGAAAAGGGATGATAAACGTCAAAATATTGCTAAATTCGATGATTTTTCGTACGAAACAAAATGCAAGAAAACTTGCTTAAAATGCAATATTACGCGAAATTCTGAGATTTGAAGGGCAAATCACATATCGTGATGCTACATGAAATAGTATCGGAATATTGGTAAAAATGAATATATTTGCGAAATATCAAACTACATGATTAACGTGAAAAAGTTACTATTTTACCATATTTGAGGATTTTAACTTCAAATCATAGAGCGAGGTTTCGTATTATTTAGATCCAAGAAAAGACATAGGACAATGTTGTTTCCAATACAAATGATAAAAAACAATGTGTTTTCATTAGAATTAACTATAATGTTCTTGATTTTCCGTTTATATTAACGATGGAAGATGTACACTTAAAACCGCTCTAATCCGGCTGAAACGTCGATATATGCAATAAAAACAGAACTTCTCCCCTTTTCAATATCTTACTCAGTATTTTAACGAGAAACAAATAGTTAATTGAAAATGAAGTATTTAAGGTTATTATCTAATCAATTATGTGTTTGCATCATTTTTATCGTATATATAATGAATTAATACCCATAGACTGAAAATTCACAAAAACGTGGAAAAACGGCAAAATATTGCCTAATTCGATGATATTTTGTTTAAATCAAAGAAAGGAAAAGGGGATGATAAACGTCAAAATATTGCTAAATTCGATGATTTTTCGTACGAAACAAAATGCAAGAAAACTTGCTTAAAATGCAATATTATGCGAAATTCTGAGATTTGAAGGCCAAATCACATATCGTGATACTACATGAAATAGTATCGGAATATTGGTAAAAATGAATATATTTGGTAATATCAAACTACATGATTAACGTGAAAAAGTTACTATTTTACCATATTTGAGGATTTTACCTTCAAATCATAGAGCGAGGTTTCGTATTATTTAGATCCAAGAAAAGACATATGACAATGTTGTTTCCAATACAAATGATAAAAAACAATGTGTTTTCATTCGAAATAACTAAAATTTCTTGATTTTCCGTTTATATTAACGAGGGAAGATGTACACGTAAAACCGCTCTAATCCGGCTGAAACGTCGATATATGCAATAAAAACCGAACTTCTCCCCTTTTCAATATCTTACTCAGTATTTTAACAGAAACAAATAGATGATTGAAAATGAAGTATTTAAGGTTATTATCTAATCAATTATGTGTTTGCATCATTTTTATCGTATATATATGAATTAAAATAATGGACTGAAAATTCACAAAAACGTGGAAAACGGTAAAATTGCCTAATTCGATGATATTTTGTTTAAATCACATGAAGGAAAAGAGATGATAAACGTCAAAATATTGCTATATTCGATGATTTTTCGTACGAAACAAAATGCAAGAAACTTGCTTAAAATGCAATATTATGCGAAATTCTGAGATTTGAAGGCCAAATCACATATCGTGATACTACATGAAATAGTATCGAAATATTGGTAAAAATGAATATATTTACGTAATATCAAACTACATGAAAAACGTGAAAAAAGTCACTATTAACCATATTTGAGGATTTTAACTTCAAATCATAGAGCGAGGTTTCGTATTATTTAGATCCAAGAAAAGACATATGACAATGTTGTTTCCAATACAAATGATAAAAAACAATGTGTTTTCATTAGAATTAACTAAAATGTTCTGATTTTCCGTTTATATTAACATGGAAGATGTACACGAAAACGCTCTATTCCGGCTGAAACGTCGATATATGAATAAAAACAGAACTTCTCCCTTTTCAATATCTTACTCAGTATTTTAACGAGAAACAAATAGTTGATTGAAATGAAGTATTTAAGGTTATTATCTAATCAATTATGTGTTGCATCATTTTTATCGTATATATATGAATTAATACCCATGGACTGAAAATTCAAAAACGTGGAAAACGGCAAAATATTGCCTAATTCGATGATATTTTGTTTAAATCATGAAGGAAAAGGGGATGATAAACGTCAAAATATTGCTAAATTCGATGATTTTTCGTACGAAACAAAATGCAAGAAAACTTGCTTAAAATGCAATATTACGCGAAATTCTGAGATTTGAAGGGCAAATCACATATCGTGATACTACATGAAATTGTATCGGAATTTGGTAAAAATGAATATATTTGCGTAATATCAAACTACATGATTAACGTGAAAAAGTTACTATTTTACCATATTTGAGGATTTTACCTTCAAATCATAGAGCGAGGTTTCGTATTATTTGGATCCAAGAAAGACATATGACAATGTTGTTTCCAATACAAATGATAAAAATCAATGTCTTTTCATTAGAATTAACTAAATGTTCCTGATTTTCCGTTTATATTACCGATGGAAGATGTAACGAAAACCGCTCTATTTCGGCTAAAACGTCGATAATGCAATAAAATCAGAACTTCTCCGCCTTTCAATATCTTACTCAGTATTTTAACGAGAAAGAAATAGTTGATTGAAAATGAAGTATTTAGGTTATTATCTAATCAATTATGTGTTTGCATCATTTTTATCGTATATATATGAATTAATACCCATGGACTGAAAATTCACAAAAACGTGGAAAACGGCAAAATATTGCCTAATTCGATGATATTTTGTTTAAATCACTGAAGGAAAAGGAATGATAAACGTCAAAATATTGCTATATTCGATGATTTTTCGTACGAAACAAAATGCAAGAAAACTTGCTTAAAATGCAATATTATGCGAAATTCTGAGATTTGAAGGCCAAATCACATATCGTGATACACTGAAATAGTATCGGAATATTGGTAAAAATGAATATATTTGCGTAATATCAAACTACATGATTAACGTGAAAAAGTACTATTTTACCATATTTGAGGATTTTAACTTCAAATCATAGAGCGAGGTTTCGTATTATTTAGATCCAAGAAAAGACATATGACAATGTTGTTTCCAATACAAATGATAAAAACAATGTGTTTTCATTAGAATAACTAAATGTTCTTGATTTTCCGTTTATATTAACGAGGGAAGATGTACACGTAAAACCGCTCTAATCCGGCTGAAACGTCGATATATGCAATAAAAACCGAACTTCTCCCCTTTTCAATATCTTACTCAGTATTTTAACGGAAACAAATAGATGATTGAAAATGAAGTATTAAGGTTATTATCTAATCAATTATGTGTTTGCATCATTTTTATCGTATATATATGAATTAATACCCATGGACTGAAAATTCACAAAACGGGAAAACGGCAAAATATTGCCTAATTCGATGATATTTTGTTTAAATCACATGAAGGAAAAGGGATGATAAACGTCAAAATATTGCTAAATTCGATGATTTTTCGTACGAAAAAATGCAAGAAAACTTGCTTAAAATGCAATATTATGCGAAATTCTGAGATTTGAAGGCCAAATCACATATCGTGATACTACATGAAATAGTATCGAAATATTGGTAAAAATGAATATATTTACGTAATATCAAACTACATGAAAAACGTGAAAAAAGTCACTATTTAACCATATTTGAGGATTTTAACTTCAAATCATAGAGCGAGGTTTCGTATTATTTAGATCCAAGAAAAGACATATGACAATGTTGTTTCCAATACAAATGATAAAAAACAATGTGTTTTCATTAGAATTAACTAATGTTCTTGATTTTCCGTTTATATTAACGATGGAAGATGTACACGTAAAACCGCTCTATTCCGGCTGAAACGTCGATATATGCAATAAAAAGAACTTCTCCCTTTTCAATATCTTACTCAGTATTTTAACGAGAAACAAATAGTTGATTGAAAATGAAGTATTTAAGGTTATTATCTAATCAATTATGTGTTTGCATCATTTTTATCGTATATATATGAATTAATACCCATGGACTGAAAATTCAAAAAACGTGGAAAAACGGCAAAATATTGCCTAATTCGATGATATTTTGTTTAAATCACATGAAGGAAAAGGGGATGATAAACGTCAAAATATTGCTAAATTCGATGATTTTTCGTACGAAACAAAATGCAAGAAAACTTGCTTAAAATGCAATATTACGCGAAATTCTGAGATTTGAAGGGCAAATCACATATCGTGATACTACATGAAATAGTATCGGAATATTGGTAAAAATGAATATATTTGCGTAATATCAAACTACATGATTAACGTGAAAAAGTTACTATTTTACCATATTTGAGGATTTTAACTTCAAATCATAGAGCGAGGTTTCGTATTATTTAGATCCAAGAAAAGACATATGACAATGTTGTTTCCAATACAAATGATAAAAATCAATGTGTTTTCATTAGAATTAACTAAATGTTCTGATTTTCCGTTTATATTACGATGGAAGATGTACACGAAAACCGCTCTATCCGGCTGAAACGTCGATATATGCAATAAAACAGAACTTCTCCCCTTTTCAATATCTTACTCAGTATTTTAACGAGAAACAAATAGTTGATTGAAAATGAAGTATTTAAGGTTATTATCTAATCAATTATGTGTTTGCATCATTTTTATCGTATATATGAATTAATACCCATGGACTGAAAATTCACAAAAACGTGGAAAAACGGCAAAATATTGCCTAATTCGATGATATTTTGTTTAAATCACATGAAGGAAAAGAAATGATAAACGTCAAAATATTGCTAAATTCGATGATTTTTCGTACGAAACAAAATGCAAGAAAACTTGCTTAAAATGCAATATTATGCGAAATTCTGAGATTTGAAGGCCAAATCATATATCGTGATACTACATGAAATAGTATCGGAATATTGGTAAAAATGAATATATTTACGTAATATCAAACTACATGATTAACGTGAAAAAGTTACTATTTTACCATATTTGAGGATTTTAACTTCAAATCATAGAGCGAGGTTTCGTATTATTTAGATCCAAGAAAAGACATATGACAATGTTGTTTCCAATACAAATGATAAAAAACAATGTGTTTTCATTAGAATTAACTAATGTTCTTGATTTTCCGTTTATATTAACGATGGAAGATGTACACGTAAAACCGCTCTAATCCGGCTGAAACGTCGATATATGCAATAAAAACCGAACTTCTCCCCTTTTCAATATCTTACTCAGTATTTTAACAAGAAACAAATAGATGATTGAAAATGAAGTATTTAAGGTTATTATCTAATCAATTATGTGTTTGCATCATTTTTATCGTATATATATGAATTAAATAATGGACTGAAAATTCACAAAAACGTGGAAAACGGTAAAATATTGCCTAATTCGATGATATTTTGTTTAAATCACATGAAGGAAAAGGGAGATGATAAACGTCAAAATATTGCTATATTCGATGATTTTTCGTACGAAACAAAATGCAAGAAAACTTGCTTAAAATGCAATATTATGCGAAATTCTGAGATTTGAAGGCCAAATCACATATCGTTATACTACATGAAATAGTATCGAAATATTGGTAAAAATGAATATATTTACGTAATATCAAACTACATGAAAAACGTGAAAAAAGTCACTATATAACCATATTTGAGGATTTTAACTTCAAATCATAGAGCGAGGTTTCGTATTATTTAGATCCAAGAAAAGACATATGACAATGTTGTTTCCAATACAAATGATAAAAAACAATGTGTTTTCATTAGAATTAACTATAATATTCTTGATTTTCCGTTTATATTAACGATGGAAGATGTACACGTAAAACCGCTCTATTCCGGCTGAAACGTCGATATATGCAATAAAAACAGAACTTCTCCCCTTTTCAATATATTACTCAGTATTTTAACGAGAAACAAATAGTGATTGAAAATGAAGTATTTAAGGTTATTATCTAATCAATTATGTGTTTGCATCATTTTTATCGTATATATATGAATTAATACCCATGGACTGAAAATTCAAAAAACGTGGAAAAACGGCAAAATATTGCCTAATTCGATGATATTTTGTTTAAATCACATGAAGGAAAAGGGGATGATAAACGTCAAATATTGCTAAATTCGATGATTTTTCGTACGAAACAAAATGCAAGAAAACTTGCTTAAAATGCAATATTACGCGAAATTCTGAGATTTGAAGGGCAAATCACATATCGTGATACTATATGAAATGTATCGGAATATTGGTAAAAATGAATATATTTGCGTAATATCAAACTACATGATTAACGTGAAAAAGTTACTATTTTACCATATTTGAGGATTTTACCTTCAAATCATAGCGCGAGGTTTCGTATTATTTAGATCCAAGAAAAGACATATGACAATGTTGTTTCCAATACAAATGATAAAAATCAATGTCTTTTCATTAGAATTAACTAAAATTCCTGATTTTCCTTTATTACCGATGGAAGATGTAAACGAAAACCGCTCTATTCGGCTAAAACGTCGATATATGCAATAAATCAGAATCTCCGCCTTTCAATATCTTACTCAGTATTTTAACGAGAAAGAAATAGTTGATTGAAAATGAAGTATTCAGGTTATTATCTAATCAATTATGGTTTGCATCATTTTTATCGTAGATATATGAATTAATACCCATGGAGACTGAAAATTCACAAAAAGTGGAAAACGGCAAAATATTGCCTAATTCGATGATATTTTGATTAAATCACATGAAGGAAAAGGGGATGATAAACGTCAAAATATTGCTATATTCGATGATTTTTCGTACGAAAACAAAATGCAAGAAAACTGCTTAAAATGCAATATTATGCGAAATTCTGAGATTTGAAGGCCAAATCATATATCGTGATACTACATGAAATAGTATCGAAATATTGGTAAAAATGAATATATTTAACGTAATATCAAACTACATGAAAAACGTGAAAAAAGTCACTATAACCATATTTGAGGATTTTAACTTCAAATCATAGAGCGAGGTTTCGTATTATTTAGATCCAAGAAAAGACATATGACAATGTTGTTTCCAATACAAATGATAAAAAACAATGTGTGTTTCATTAGAATAACTATAATGTCTTGATTTTCCGTTTATATTAACGAGGAAGATGTACACGTAAAACCGCTCTAATCCGGCTGAAACGTCGATATATGCAATAAAAACCGAACTTCTCCCCTTTTCAATATCTTACTCAGTATTTTAACAAGAAACAAATAGATGATTGAAAATGAAGTATTTAAGGTTATTATCTAATCAATTATGTGTTTGCATCATTTTTATCGTATATATATGAATTAATACCATGGACTGAAAATTCACAAAAACGTGGAAAACGGCAAAATATTGCCTAATTCGATGATATTTGTTTAAATCACATAAGGAAAAGGGGATGATAAACGTCACATATTGCTATAATTCGATGATTTTTCTACGAAACAAAATGCAAGAAAACTTGCTTAAAATGCAATATTACGCGAAATTCTGAGATTTGAAGGGCAAATCACATATCGTGATACTACATG
>NW_027190824.1:0-25373 GCF_040958095.1 Procambarus clarkii
TGCAACATGGCGAAGTGCTAGGAGCTTGCTCCACCTTTGCCGCGGATCGGCCCGTATTGCAGTACCTCTGGGATCGGTCCACTCCCTTCGGGAGACCAAAAACAACCCTATCAACTAGTCAAAATCAAGTAGGAGACGATGATGTTAATTGGTTATGTACATTAATGAATCGTGTTAATTTGATTTGCAGTAATTACTTCACACTAGCCAGCATCGTATGAGGAAAAAACCTTGGAACGAGCAGCAGAAGTGAGTCGTCAGTCGAGTCCGGGTTTGATGGGTCGAAGCTGAACAACTGGAACGAGTTAGAAGGAAGGAAGGAAGGAAGGAAGGAAGGAAGGAAGGAAGGAAGGAAGGAAGGAAGGAAGGGAAGGAAGGAAGGAAGGAAGGAAGGAAGGAGGAGAAAGAAGGAGAGTGAGGTGAGTAATATCATTTAATAACTTTAGATTAAAGATTATGTGCGAGCAGCAAATACGATGGATGGTCGGTCTGGAAGGAAAGAAGTTGATTTTATGAATGGGGGGTTGCCAGTTAGTGCAATATTAATTGATTTTGTTTGTTTTCTGAGATAGGTTATATAGGGTGAAGTTTTGTCTATTTATATAAGTGTGGAAACTGGTTTAGGTAGCTTAGTGGTTGGTTATGAAAAGGCTAGTAGAGATGGGTTAAATAGTGTTAAGCTTGTGTTTGCGTTTAGTGGAGAACTGGATTTGGTATTTAAATGGCATCTAATATGACGTGGTCATTGTGCAAATAAACTCTAAATCAACGGGTTTACTGTGATCGAGAACCTAACTATAATAGTTACCCATTGTTGGCATGCTCTTCTCTTTTTTTACGAAATTACTTACTCACTCCCTTGTGAGTGTGGAGTGGTGTGTATATCACTCGGAATTCCTTAGTCGGCTTTGACAGCGAAATTATATTCACACACACATCAAGATCAGACGTTTATCTACTTAATTTACCATTGCTGCAATGTACCAATGCGTAATAAAGACGAAATTCGACTTGAGATGGAGGGAGGTGTTGCTTTGGCGTGGTCTTACACGGCAACTCAACGATCGTTTGCCACTTCCACGCTTGCCAGCCGGCCAGCCACTAGCCTCAAAGTGAATTCTAGTGTCTTGATTAGCTTTACAATCCATCATTTACCTCAATACACACTAACAATGTGTATTTATATACTTCAATCGAGCATTCGATGCACATATTCACCTGTAATATATACGTCAACGAAACCCAGAACCCACCCAAGTTCAAGCGCACCTGCACTCTCACCCCTCTCCATTTGAATGCTAGTTTCCTAATTAGATTTCAAATGATTCATTCACCTCTCTAAACGCCACCACCGTCCGTATATTTACATATTTTATTTAGGCAATGTATGCAGGCACACATTCATTCATTCATCATTCATTCATTCATCATTCATTCATTCATTCATTCATTCATTCATTCATTCATTCATTCATTCACGTAAATAACGAATAAAATTGATATAGAATCTACTATAATTTGCAAAGCGACCAACCACCAAATGTCATTGTGAAAGCTAGTTTCGTAATTAGCTTTGCAATACTTCATTTACCTCCCTAAACACCAACAATGAGTGAGTATTTGTATACTCGGTAAAAGCGATGGATGGATTTCGTACACATTCACATATATTAAGCAATGAATTTGCAATAGTACCTACAGTACTCAGACTTCTCGAATTACTTACATCTTGTTATATCTTAACTTTGTTGTTCACTCAACAACAGAGTCGTTTTCCAGGGAATCACGTTATGTTAGATGATGCATCGCCTCGCCTCGCATGGCATCGAATCGCATGTCATTGCATCGCATCGCATTGAACTGCATGGTATTGAATCACAAGGCATTGAATGGCATGGCATGGCATGGCATGGCATGGCATGGCATGGCATGGCATGGCATGGCATGGCATGGCATCGCGTCACGTCACGTCACGTCTCTAGTCTCTCGTCTCTCGTGTAGTACAAAGTACAAAGTGTAGTATCTGTTCTTATCAGCTTTATATCTGATACGATCCCCATGTGGGATCCTTGATATTAAACTGATTTTTTGCAACATGGCGAAGTGCTAGGAGCTTGCTCCACCTTTGCCGCGGATCGGCCCGGTATTGCAGTACCTCTGGGATCGGTCCACTCCCTTCGGGGAGACCAAAAACAACCCTATCAACTAGTCAAAATCAAGTAGGAGACGATGATGTTAATTGGTTATGTACATTAATGAATCGTGTTAATTTGATTTGCAGTAATTACTTCACACTAGCCAGCATCGTATGAGGAAAAAACCTTGGAACGAGCAGCAGAAGTGAGTCGTCAGTCGAGTCCGGGTTTGATGGGTCGAAGCTGAACAACTGGAACGAGTTAGAAGGAAGGAAGGAAGGAAGGAAGGAAGGAAGGAAGGAAGGAAGGAAGGAAGGAAGGAAGGAAGGAAGGAAGGAAGGAAGGAAGGAAGGAAGGAGGAGAAAGAAGGAGAGTGAGGTGAGTAATATCATTTAATAACTTTAGATTAAAGATTATGTGCGAGCAGCAAATACGATGGATGGTCGGTCTGGAAGGAAAGAAGTTGATTTTATGAATGGGGGGTTGCCAGTTAGTGCAATATTAATTGATTTTGTTTGTTTTCTGAGATAGGTTATATAGGGTGAAGTTTTGTCTATTTATATAAGTGTGGAAACTGGTTTAGGTAGCTTAGTGGTTGGTTATGAAAAGGCTAGTAGAGATGGGTTAAATAGTGTTAAGCTTGTGTTTGCGTTTAGTGGAGAACTGGATTTGGTATTTAAATGGCATCTAATATGACGTGGTCATTGTGCAAATAAACTCTAAATCAACGGGTTTACTGTGATCGAGAACCTAACTATAATAGTTACCCATTGTTGGCATGCTCTTCTCTTTTTTTACGAAATTACTTACTACACTCTCCCTTGTGAGTGTGGAGTGGTGTGTATATCACTCGGAATTCCTTAGTCGGCTTTGACAGCGAAATTATATTCACACACACATCAAGATCAGACGTTTATCTACTTAATTTACCATTGCTGCAATGTACCAATGCGTAATAAAGACGAAATTCGACTTGAGATGGAGGGAGGTGTTGCTTTGGCGTGGTCTTACACGGCAACTCAACGATCGTTTGCCACTTCCACGCTTGCCAGCCGGCCAGCCACTAGCCTCAAAGTGAATTCTAGTGTCTTGATTAGCTTTACAATCCATCATTTACCTCAATACACACTAACAATGTGTATTTATATACTTCAATCGAGCATTCGATGCACATATTCACCTGTAATATATACGTCAACGAAACCCAGAACCCACCCAAGTTCAAGCGCACCTGCACTCTCACCCCTCTCCATTTGAATGCTAGTTTCCTAATTAGATTTCAAATGATTCATTCACCTCTCTAAACGCCACCACCGTCCGTATATTTACATATTTTATTTAGGCAATGTATGCAGGCACACATTCATTCATTCATTCATTCATTCATTCATTCATTCATTCATTCATTCATTCATTCATTCATTCATTCATTCATTCATTCACGTAAAATAACGAATAAAATTGATATAGAATCTACTATAATTTGCAAAGCGACCAACCACCAAATGTCATTGTGAAAGCTAGTTTCGTAATTAGCTTTGCAATACTTCATTTACCTCCCTAAACACCAACAATGAGTGAGTATTTGTATACTCGGTAAAAGCGATGGATGGATTTCGTACACATTCACATATATTAAGCAATGAATTTGCAATAGTACCTACAGTACTCAGACTTCTCGAATTACTTACATCTTGTTATATCTTAACTTTGTTGTTCACTCAACAACAGAGTCGTTTTCCAGGGAATCACGTTATGTTAGATGATGCATCGCCTCGCCTCGCATGGCATCGAATCGCATGTCATTGCATCGCATCGCATTGAACTGCATGGTATTGAATCACAAGGCATTGAATGGCATGGCATGGCATGGCATGGCATGGCATGGCATGGCATGGCATGGCATGGCATGGCATGGCATCGCGTCACGTCACGTCACGTCTCTAGTCTCTCGTCTCTCGTGTAGTACAAAGTACAAAGTGTAGTATCTGTTCTTATCAGCTTTATATCTGATACGATCCCCATGTGGGATCCTTGATATTAAACTGATTTTTTGCAACATGGCGAAGTGCTAGGAGCTTGCTCCACCTTTGCCGCGGATCGGCCCGGTATTGCAGTACCTCTGGGATCGGTCCACTCCCTTCGGGGAGACCAAAAACAACCCTATCAACTAGTCAAAATCAAGTAGGAGACGATGATGTTAATTGGTTATGTACATTAATGAATCGTGTTAATTTGATTTGCAGTAATTACTTCACACTAGCCAGCATCGTATGAGGAAAAAACCTTGGAACGAGCAGCAGAAGTGAGTCGTCAGTCGAGTCCGGGTTTGATGGGTCGAAGCTGAACAACTGGAACGAGTTAGAAGGAAGGAAGGAAGGAAGGAAGGAAGGAAGGAAGGAAGGAAGGAAGGAAGGAAGGAAGGAAGGAAGGAAGGAAGGAAGGAAGGAAGGAGGAGAAAGAAGGAGAGTGAGGTGAGTAATATCATTTAATAACTTTAGATTAAAGATTATGTGCGAGCAGCAAATACGATGGATGGTCGGTCTGGAAGGAAAGAAGTTGATTTTATGAATGGGGGGTTGCCAGTTAGTGCAATATTAATTGATTTTGTTTGTTTTCTGAGATAGGTTATATAGGGTGAAGTTTTTGTCTATTTATATAAGTGTGGAAACTGGTTTAGGTAGCTTAGTGGTTGGTTATGAAAAGGCTAGTAGAGATGGGTTAAATAGTGTTAAGCTTGTGTTTGCGTTTAGTGGAGAACTGGATTTGGTATTTAAATGGCATCTAATATGACGTGGTCATTGTGCAAATAAACTCTAAATCAACGGGTTTACTGTGATCGAGAACCTAACTATAATAGTTACCCATTGTTGGCATGCTCTTCTCTTTTTTTACGAAATTACTTACTCACTCTCCCTTGTGAGTGTGGAGTGGTGTGTATATCACTCGGAATTCCTTAGTCGGCTTTGACAGCGAAATTATATTCACACACACATCAAGATCAGACGTTTATCTACTTAATTTACCATTGCTGCAATGTACCAATGCGTAATAAAGACGAAATTCGACTTGAGATGGAGGGAGGTGTTGCTTTGGCGTGGTCTTACACGGCAACTCAACGATCGTTTGCCACTTCCACGCTTGCCAGCCGGCCAGCCACTAGCCTCAAAGTGAATTCTAGTGTCTTGATTAGCTTTACAATCCATCATTTACCTCAATACACACTAACAATGTGTATTTATATACTTCAATCGAGCATTCGATGCACATATTCACCTGTAATATATACGTCAACGAAACCCAGAACCCACCCAAGTTCAAGCGCACCTGCACTCTCACCCCTCTCCATTTGAATGCTAGTTTCCTAATTAGATTTCAAATGATTCATTCACCTCTCTAAACGCCACCACCGTCCGTATATTTACATATTTTATTTAGGCAATGTATGCAGGCACACATTCATTCATTCATTCATTCATTCATTCATTCATTCATTCATTCATTCATTCATTCATTCATTCATTCATTCATTCATTCACGTAAAATAACGAATAAAATTGATATAGAATCTACTATAATTTGCAAAGCGACCAACCACCAAATGTCATTGTGAAAGCTAGTTTCGTAATTAGCTTTGCAATACTTCATTTACCTCCCTAAACACCAACAATGAGTGAGTATTTGTATACTCGGTAAAAGCGATGGATGGATTTCGTACACATTCACATATATTAAGCAATGAATTTGCAATAGTACCTACAGTACTCAGACTTCTCGAATTACTTACATCTTGTTATATCTTAACTTTGTTGTTCACTCAACAACAGAGTCGTTTTCCAGGGAATCACGTTATGTTAGATGATGCATCGCCTCGCCTCGCATGGCATCGAATCGCATGTCATTGCATCGCATCGCATTGAACTGCATGGTATTGAATCACAAGGCATTGAATGGCATGGCATGGCATGGCATGGCATGGCATGGCATGGCATGGCATGGCATGGCATGGCATGGCATCGCGTCACGTCACGTCACGTCTCTAGTCTCTCGTCTCTCGTGTAGTACAAAGTACAAAGTGTAGTATCTGTTCTTATCAGCTTTATATCTGATACGATCCCCATGTGGGATCCTTGATATTAAACTGATTTTTTGCAACATGGCGAAGTGCTAGGAGCTTGCTCCACCTTTGCCGCGGATCGGCCCGGTATTGCAGTACCTCTGGGATCGGTCCACTCCCTTCGGGGAGACCAAAAACAACCCTATCAACTAGTCAAAATCAAGTAGGAGACGATGATGTTAATTGGTTATGTACATTAATGAATCGTGTTAATTTGATTTGCAGTAATTACTTCACACTAGCCAGCATCGTATGAGGAAAAAACCTTGGAACGAGCAGCAGAAGTGAGTCGTCAGTCGAGTCCGGGTTTGATGGGTCGAAGCTGAACAACTGGAACGAGTTAGAAGGAAGGAAGGAAGGGAAGGAAGGAAGGAAGGAAGGAAGGAAGGAAGGAAGGAAGGAAGGAAGGAAGGAAGGAAGGAAGGAAGGAAGGAGGAGAAAGAAGGAGAGTGAGGTGAGTAATATCATTTAATAACTTTAGATTAAAGATTATGTGCGAGCAGCAAATACGATGGATGGTCGGTCTGGAAGGAAAGAAGTTGATTTTATGAATGGGGGGTTGCCAGTTAGTGCAATATTAATTGATTTTGTTTGTTTTCTGAGATAGGTTATATAGGGTGAAGTTTTTGTCTATTTATATAAGTGTGGAAACTGGTTTAGGTAGCTTAGTGGTTGGTTATGAAAAGGCTAGTAGAGATGGGTTAAATAGTGTTAAGCTTGTGTTTGCGTTTAGTGGAGAACTGGATTTGGTATTTAAATGGCATCTAATATGACGTGGTCATTGTGCAAATAAACTCTAAATCAACGGGTTTACTGTGATCGAGAACCTAACTATAATAGTTACCCATTGTTGGCATGCTCTTCTCTTTTTTTACGAAATTACTTACTCACTCTCCCTTGTGAGTGTGGAGTGGTGTGTATATCACTCGGAATTCCTTAGTCGGCTTTGACAGCGAAATTATATTCACACACACATCAAGATCAGACGTTTATCTACTTAATTTACCATTGCTGCAATGTACCAATGCGTAATAAAGACGAAATTCGACTTGAGATGGAGGGAGGTGTTGCTTTGGCGTGGTCTTACACGGCAACTCAACGATCGTTTGCCACTTCCACGCTTGCCAGCCGGCCAGCCACTAGCCTCAAAGTGAATTCTAGTGTCTTGATTAGCTTTACAATCCATCATTTACCTCAATACACACTAACAATGTGTATTTATATACTTCAATCGAGCATTCGATGCACATATTCACCTGTAATATATACGTCAACGAAACCCAGAACCCACCCAAGTTCAAGCGCACCTGCACTCTCACCCCTCTCCATTTGAATGCTAGTTTCCTAATTAGATTTCAAATGATTCATTCACCTCTCTAAACGCCACCACCGTCCGTATATTTACATATTTTATTTAGGCAATGTATGCAGGCACACATTCATTCATTCATTCATTCATTCATTCATTCATTCATTCATTCATTCATTCATTCATTCATTCATTCATTCATTCATTCACGTAAAATAACGAATAAAATTGATATAGAATCTACTATAATTTGCAAAGCGACCAACCACCAAATGTCATTGTGAAAGCTAGTTTCGTAATTAGCTTTGCAATACTTCATTTACCTCCCTAAACACCAACAATGAGTGAGTATTTGTATACTCGGTAAAAGCGATGGATGGATTTCGTACACATTCACATATATTAAGCAATGAATTTGCAATAGTACCTACAGTACTCAGACTTCTCGAATTACTTACATCTTGTTATATCTTAACTTTGTTGTTCACTCAACAACAGAGTCGTTTTCCAGGGAATCACGTTATGTTAGATGATGCATCGCCTCGCCTCGCATGGCATCGAATCGCATGTCATTGCATCGCATCGCATTGAACTGCATGGTATTGAATCACAAGGCATTGAATGGCATGGCATGGCATGGCATGGCATGGCATGGCATGGCATGGCATGGCATGGCATGGCATGGCATCGCGTCACGTCACGTCACGTCTCTAGTCTCTCGTCTCTCGTGTAGTACAAAGTACAAAGTGTAGTATCTGTTCTTATCAGCTTTATATCTGATACGATCCCCATGTGGGATCCTTGATATTAAACTGATTTTTTGCAACATGGCGAAGTGCTAGGAGCTTGCTCCACCTTTGCCGCGGATCGGCCCGGTATTGCAGTACCTCTGGGATCGGTCCACTCCCTTCGGGGAGACCAAAAACAACCCTATCAACTAGTCAAAATCAAGTAGGAGACGATGATGTTAATTGGTTATGTACATTAATGAATCGTGTTAATTTGATTTGCAGTAATTACTTCACACTAGCCAGCATCGTATGAGGAAAAAACCTTGGAACGAGCAGCAGAAGTGAGTCGTCAGTCGAGTCCGGGTTTGATGGGTCGAAGCTGAACAACTGGAACGAGTTAGAAGGAAGGAAGGAAGGAAGGAAGGAAGGAAGGAAGGAAGGAAGGAAGGAAGGAAGGAAGGAAGGAAGGAAGGAAGGAAGGAAGGAGGAGAAAGAAGGAGAGTGAGGTGAGTAATATCATTTAATAACTTTAGATTAAAGATTATGTGCGAGCAGCAAATACGATGGATGGTCGGTCTGGAAGGAAAGAAGTTGATTTTATGAATGGGGGGTTGCCAGTTAGTGCAATATTAATTGATTTTGTTTGTTTTCTGAGATAGGTTATATAGGGTGAAGTTTTTGTCTATTTATATAAGTGTGGAAACTGGTTTAGGTAGCTTAGTGGTTGGTTATGAAAAGGCTAGTAGAGATGGGTTAAATAGTGTTAAGCTTGTGTTTGCGTTTAGTGGAGAACTGGATTTGGTATTTAAATGGCATCTAATATGACGTGGTCATTGTGCAAATAAACTCTAAATCAACGGGTTTACTGTGATCGAGAACCTAACTATAATAGTTACCCATTGTTGGCATGCTCTTCTCTTTTTTTACGAAATTACTTACTCACTCTCCCTTGTGAGTGTGGAGTGGTGTGTATATCACTCGGAATTCCTTAGTCGGCTTTGACAGCGAAATTATATTCACACACACATCAAGATCAGACGTTTATCTACTTAATTTACCATTGCTGCAATGTACCAATGCGTAATAAAGACGAAATTCGACTTGAGATGGAGGGAGGTGTTGCTTTGGCGTGGTCTTACACGGCAACTCAACGATCGTTTGCCACTTCCACGCTTGCCAGCCGGCCAGCCACTAGCCTCAAAGTGAATTCTAGTGTCTTGATTAGCTTTACAATCCATCATTTACCTCAATACACACTAACAATGTGTATTTATATACTTCAATCGAGCATTCGATGCACATATTCACCTGTAATATATACGTCAACGAAACCCAGAACCCACCCAAGTTCAAGCGCACCTGCACTCTCACCCCTCTCCATTTGAATGCTAGTTTCCTAATTAGATTTCAAATGATTCATTCACCTCTCTAAACGCCACCACCGTCCGTATATTTACATATTTTATTTAGGCAATGTATGCAGGCACACATTTCATTCATTCATTCATTCATTCATTCATTCATTCATTCATTCATTCATTCATTCATTCATTCATTCATTCACGTAAAATAACGAATAAAATTGATATAGAATCTACTATAATTTGCAAAGCGACCAACCACCAAATGTCATTGTGAAAGCTAGTTTCGTAATTAGCTTTGCAATACTTCATTTACCTCCCTAAACACCAACAATGAGTGAGTATTTGTATACTCGGTAAAAGCGATGGATGGATTTCGTACACATTCACATATATTAAGCAATGAATTTGCAATAGTACCTACAGTACTCAGACTTCTCGAATTACTTACATCTTGTTATATCTTAACTTTGTTGTTCACTCAACAACAGAGTCGTTTTCCAGGGAATCACGTTATGTTAGATGATGCATCGCCTCGCCTCGCATGGCATCGAATCGCATGTCATTGCATCGCATCGCATTGAACTGCATGGTATTGAATCACAAGGCATTGAATGGCATGGCATGGCATGGCATGGCATGGCATGGCATGGCATGGCATGGCATGGCATGGCATGGCATCGCGTCACGTCACGTCACGTCTCTAGTCTCTCGTCTCTCGTGTAGTACAAAGTACAAAGTGTAGTATCTGTTCTTATCAGCTTTATATCTGATACGATCCCCATGTGGGATCCTTGATATTAAACTGATTTTTTGCAACATGGCGAAGTGCTAGGAGCTTGCTCCACCTTTGCCGCGGATCGGCCCGGTATTGCAGTACCTCTGGGATCGGTCCACTCCCTTCGGGGAGACCAAAAACAACCCTATCAACTAGTCAAAATCAAGTAGGAGACGATGATGTTAATTGGTTATGTACATTAATGAATCGTGTTAATTTGATTTGCAGTAATTACTTCACACTAGCCAGCATCGTATGAGGAAAAAACCTTGGAACGAGCAGCAGAAGTGAGTCGTCAGTCGAGTCCGGGTTTGATGGGTCGAAGCTGAACAACTGGAACGAGTTAGAAGGAAAGGAAGGAAGGAAGGAAGGAAGGAAGGAAGGAAGGAAGGAGGAAGGAAGGAAGGAAGGAAGGAAGGAAGGAAGGAAGGAAGGAAGGAGGAGAAAGAAGGAGAGTGAGGTGAGTAATATCATTTAATAACTTTAGATTAAAGATTATGTGCGAGCAGCAAATACGATGGATGGTCGGTCTGGAAGGAAAGAAGTTGATTTTATGAATGGGGGGTTGCCAGTTAGTGCAATATTAATTGATTTTGTTTGTTTTCTGAGATAGGTTATATAGGGTGAAGTTTTTGTCTATTTATATAAGTGTGGAAACTGGTTTAGGTAGCTTAGTGGTTGGTTATGAAAAGGCTAGTAGAGATGGGTTAAATAGTGTTAAGCTTGTGTTTGCGTTTAGTGGAGAACTGGATTTGGTATTTAAATGGCATCTAATATGACGTGGTCATTGTGCAAATAAACTCTAAATCAACGGGTTTACTGTGATCGAGAACCTAACTATAATAGTTACCCATTGTTGGCATGCTCTTCTCTTTTTTTACGAAATTACTTACTCACTCTCCCTTGTGAGTGTGGAGTGGTGTGTATATCACTCGGAATTCCTTAGTCGGCTTTGACAGCGAAATTATATTCACACACACATCAAGATCAGACGTTTATCTACTTAATTTACCATTGCTGCAATGTACCAATGCGTAATAAAGACGAAATTCGACTTGAGATGGAGGGAGGTGTTGCTTTGGCGTGGTCTTACACGGCAACTCAACGATCGTTTGCCACTTCCACGCTTGCCAGCCGGCCAGCCACTAGCCTCAAAGTGAATTCTAGTGTCTTGATTAGCTTTACAATCCATCATTTACCTCAATACACACTAACAATGTGTATTTATATACTTCAATCGAGCATTCGATGCACATATTCACCTGTAATATATACGTCAACGAAACCCAGAACCCACCCAAGTTCAAGCGCACCTGCACTCTCACCCCTCTCCATTTGAATGCTAGTTTCCTAATTAGATTTCAAATGATTCATTCACCTCTCTAAACGCCACCACCGTCCGTATATTTACATATTTTATTTAGGCAATGTATGCAGGCACACATTCATTCATTCATTCATTCATTCATTCATTCATTCATTCATTCATTCATTCATTCATTCATTCATTCATTCATTCATTCACGTAAAATAACGAATAAAATTGATATAGAATCTACTATAATTTGCAAAGCGACCAACCACCAAATGTCATTGTGAAAGCTAGTTTCGTAATTAGCTTTGCAATACTTCATTTACCTCCCTAAACACCAACAATGAGTGAGTATTTGTATACTCGGTAAAAGCGATGGATGGATTTCGTACACATTCACATATATTAAGCAATGAATTTGCAATAGTACCTACAGTACTCAGACTTCTCGAATTACTTACATCTTGTTATATCTTAACTTTGTTGTTCACTCAACAACAGAGTCGTTTTCCAGGGAATCACGTTATGTTAGATGATGCATCGCCTCGCCTCGCATGGCATCGAATCGCATGTCATTGCATCGCATCGCATTGAACTGCATGGTATTGAATCACAAGGCATTGAATGGCATGGCATGGCATGGCATGGCATGGCATGGCATGGCATGGCATGGCATGGCATGGCATGGCATCGCGTCACGTCACGTCACGTCTCTAGTCTCTCGTCTCTCGTGTAGTACAAAGTACAAAGTGTAGTATCTGTTCTTATCAGCTTTATATCTGATACGATCCCCATGTGGGATCCTTGATATTAAACTGATTTTTTGCAACATGGCGAAGTGCTAGGAGCTTGCTCCACCTTTGCCGCGGATCGGCCCGGTATTGCAGTACCTCTGGGATCGGTCCACTCCCTTCGGGGAGACCAAAAACAACCCTATCAACTAGTCAAAATCAAGTAGGAGACGATGATGTTAATTGGTTATGTACATTAATGAATCGTGTTAATTTGATTTGCAGTAATTACTTCACACTAGCCAGCATCGTATGAGGAAAAAACCTTGGAACGAGCAGCAGAAGTGAGTCGTCAGTCGAGTCCGGGTTTGATGGGTCGAAGCTGAACAACTGGAACGAGTTAGAAGGAAGGAAGGAAGGAAGGAAGGAAGGAAGGAAGGAAGGAAGGAAGGAAGGAAGGAAGGAAGGAAGGAAGGAAGGAAGGAAGGAGGAGAAAGAAGGAGAGTGAGGTGAGTAATATCATTTAATAACTTTAGATTAAAGATTATGTGCGAGCAGCAAATACGATGGATGGTCGGTCTGGAAGGAAAGAAGTTGATTTTATGAATGGGGGGTTGCCAGTTAGTGCAATATTAATTGATTTTGTTTGTTTTCTGAGATAGGTTATATAGGGTGAAGTTTTTGTCTATTTATATAAGTGTGGAAACTGGTTTAGGTAGCTTAGTGGTTGGTTATGAAAAGGCTAGTAGAGATGGGTTAAATAGTGTTAAGCTTGTGTTTGCGTTTAGTGGAGAACTGGATTTGGTATTTAAATGGCATCTAATATGACGTGGTCATTGTGCAAATAAACTCTAAATCAACGGGTTTACTGTGATCGAGAACCTAACTATAATAGTTACCCATTGTTGGCATGCTCTTCTCTTTTTTTACGAAATTACTTACTCACTCTCCCTTGTGAGTGTGGAGTGGTGTGTATATCACTCGGAATTCCTTAGTCGGCTTTGACAGCGAAATTATATTCACACACACATCAAGATCAGACGTTTATCTACTTAATTTACCATTGCTGCAATGTACCAATGCGTAATAAAGACGAAATTCGACTTGAGATGGAGGGAGGTGTTGCTTTGGCGTGGTCTTACACGGCAACTCAACGATCGTTTGCCACTTCCACGCTTGCCAGCCGGCCAGCCACTAGCCTCAAAGTGAATTCTAGTGTCTTGATTAGCTTTACAATCCATCATTTACCTCAATACACACTAACAATGTGTATTTATATACTTCAATCGAGCATTCGATGCACATATTCACCTGTAATATATACGTCAACGAAACCCAGAACCCACCCAAGTTCAAGCGCACCTGCACTCTCACCCCTCTCCATTTGAATGCTAGTTTCCTAATTAGATTTCAAATGATTCATTCACCTCTCTAAACGCCACCACCGTCCGTATATTTACATATTTTATTTAGGCAATGTATGCAGGCACACATTCATTCATTCATTCATTCATTCATTCATTCATTCATTCATTCATTCATTCATTCATTCATTCATTCATTCACATTCACGTAAAATAACGAATAAAATTGATATAGAATCTACTATAATTTGCAAAGCGACCAACCACCAAATGTCATTGTGAAAGCTAGTTTCGTAATTAGCTTTGCAATACTTCATTTACCTCCCTAAACACCAACAATGAGTGAGTATTTGTATACTCGGTAAAAGCGATGGATGGATTTCGTACACATTCACATATATTAAGCAATGAATTTGCAATAGTACCTACAGTACTCAGACTTCTCGAATTACTTACATCTTGTTATATCTTAACTTTGTTGTTCACTCAACAACAGAGTCGTTTTCCAGGGAATCACGTTATGTTAGATGATGCATCGCCTCGCCTCGCATGGCATCGAATCGCATGTCATTGCATCGCATCGCATTGAACTGCATGGTATTGAATCACAAGGCATTGAATGGCATGGCATGGCATGGCATGGCATGGCATGGCATGGCATGGCATGGCATGGCATGGCATGGCATCGCGTCACGTCACGTCACGTCTCTAGTCTCTCGTCTCTCGTGTAGTACAAAGTACAAAGTGTAGTATCTGTTCTTATCAGCTTTATATCTGATACGATCCCCATGTGGGATCCTTGATATTAAACTGATTTTTTGCAACATGGCGAAGTGCTAGGAGCTTGCTCCACCTTTGCCGCGGATCGGCCCGGTATTGCAGTACCTCTGGGATCGGTCCACTCCCTTCGGGGAGACCAAAAACAACCCTATCAACTAGTCAAAATCAAGTAGGAGACGATGATGTTAATTGGTTATGTACATTAATGAATCGTGTTAATTTGATTTGCAGTAATTACTTCACACTAGCCAGCATCGTATGAGGAAAAAACCTTGGAACGAGCAGCAGAAGTGAGTCGTCAGTCGAGTCCGGGTTTGATGGGTCGAAGCTGAACAACTGGAACGAGTTAGAAGGAAGGAAGGAAGGAAGGAAGGAAGGAAGGAAGGAAGGAAGGAAGGAAGGAAGGAAGGAAGGAAGGAAGGAAGGAAGGAAGGAAGGAGGAGAAAGAAGGAGAGTGAGGTGAGTAATATCATTTAATAACTTTAGATTAAAGATTATGTGCGAGCAGCAAATACGATGGATGGTCGGTCTGGAAGGAAAGAAGTTGATTTTATGAATGGGGGGTTGCCAGTTAGTGCAATATTAATTGATTTTGTTTGTTTTCTGAGATAGGTTATATAGGGTGAAGTTTTTGTCTATTTATATAAGTGTGGAAACTGGTTTAGGTAGCTTAGTGGTTGGTTATGAAAAGGCTAGTAGAGATGGGTTAAATAGTGTTAAGCTTGTGTTTGCGTTTAGTGGAGAACTGGATTTGGTATTTAAATGGCATCTAATATGACGTGGTCATTGTGCAAATAAACTCTAAATCAACGGGTTTACTGTGATCGAGAACCTAACTATAATAGTTACCCATTGTTGGCATGCTCTTCTCTTTTTTTACGAAATTACTTACTCACTCTCCCTTGTGAGTGTGGAGTGGTGTGTATATCACTCGGAATTCCTTAGTCGGCTTTGACAGCGAAATTATATTCACACACACATCAAGATCAGACGTTTATCTACTTAATTTACCATTGCTGCAATGTACCAATGCGTAATAAAGACGAAATTCGACTTGAGATGGAGGGAGGTGTTGCTTTGGCGTGGTCTTACACGGCAACTCAACGATCGTTTGCCACTTCCACGCTTGCCAGCCGGCCAGCCACTAGCCTCAAAGTGAATTCTAGTGTCTTGATTAGCTTTACAATCCATCATTTACCTCAATACACACTAACAATGTGTATTTATATACTTCAATCGAGCATTCGATGCACATATTCACCTGTAATATATACGTCAACGAAACCCAGAACCCACCCAAGTTCAAGCGCACCTGCACTCTCACCCCTCTCCATTTGAATGCTAGTTTCCTAATTAGATTTCAAATGATTCATTCACCTCTCTAAACGCCACCACCGTCCGTATATTTACATATTTTATTTAGGCAATGTATGCAGGCACACATTCATTCATTCATTCATTCATTCATTCATTCATTCATCATTCATTCATTCATTCATTCATTCATTCATTCATTCATTCACGTAAAATAACGAATAAAATTGATATAGAATCTACTATAATTTGCAAAGCGACCAACCACCAAATGTCATTGTGAAAGCTAGTTTCGTAATTAGCTTTGCAATACTTCATTTACCTCCCTAAACACCAACAATGAGTGAGTATTTGTATACTCGGTAAAAGCGATGGATGGATTTCGTACACATTCACATATATTAAGCAATGAATTTGCAATAGTACCTACAGTACTCAGACTTCTCGAATTACTTACATCTTGTTATATCTTAACTTTGTTGTTCACTCAACAACAGAGTCGTTTTCCAGGGAATCACGTTATGTTAGATGATGCATCGCCTCGCCTCGCATGGCATCGAATCGCATGTCATTGCATCGCATCGCATTGAACTGCATGGTATTGAATCACAAGGCATTGAATGGCATGGCATGGCATGGCATGGCATGGCATGGCATGGCATGGCATGGCATGGCATGGCATGGCATCGCGTCACGTCACGTCACGTCTCTAGTCTCTCGTCTCTCGTGTAGTACAAAGTACAAAGTGTAGTATCTGTTCTTATCAGCTTTATATCTGATACGATCCCCATGTGGGATCCTTGATATTAAACTGATTTTTTGCAACATGGCGAAGTGCTAGGAGCTTGCTCCACCTTTGCCGCGGATCGGCCCGGTATTGCAGTACCTCTGGGATCGGTCCACTCCCTTCGGGGAGACCAAAAACAACCCTATCAACTAGTCAAAATCAAGTAGGAGACGATGATGTTAATTGGTTATGTACATTAATGAATCGTGTTAATTTGATTTGCAGTAATTACTTCACACTAGCCAGCATCGTATGAGGAAAAAACCTTGGAACGAGCAGCAGAAGTGAGTCGTCAGTCGAGTCCGGGTTTGATGGGTCGAAGCTGAACAACTGGAACGAGTTAGAAGGAAGGAAGGAAGGAAGGAAGGAAGGAAGGAAGGAAGGAAGGAAGGAAGGAAGGAAGGAAGGAAGGAAGGAAGGAGGAGAAAGAAGGAGAGTGAGGTGAGTAATATCATTTAATAACTTTAGATTAAAGATTATGTGCGAGCAGCAAATACGATGGATGGTCGGTCTGGAAGGAAAGAAGTTGATTTTATGAATGGGGGGTTGCCAGTTAGTGCAATATTAATTGATTTTGTTTGTTTTCTGAGATAGGTTATATAGGGTGAAGTTTTTGTCTATTTATATAAGTGTGGAAACTGGTTTAGGTAGCTTAGTGGTTGGTTATGAAAAGGCTAGTAGAGATGGGTTAAATAGTGTTAAGCTTGTGTTTGCGTTTAGTGGAGAACTGGATTTGGTATTTAAATGGCATCTAATATGACGTGGTCATTGTGCAAATAAACTCTAAATCAACGGGTTTACTGTGATCGAGAACCTAACTATAATAGTTACCCATTGTTGGCATGCTCTCTTTTTTTACGAAATTACTTACTCACTCTCCCTTGTGAGTGTGGAGTGGTGTGTATATCACTCGGAATTCCTTAGTCGGCTTTGACAGCGAAATTATATTCACACACACATCAAGATCAGACGTTTATCTACTTAATTTACCATTGCTGCAATGTACCAATGCGTAATAAAGACGAAATTCGACTTGAGATGGAGGGAGGTGTTGCTTTGGCGTGGTCTTACACGGCAACTCAACGATCGTTTGCCACTTCCACGCTTGCCAGCCGGCCAGCCACTAGCCTCAAAGTGAATTCTAGTGTCTTGATTAGCTTTACAATCCATCATTTACCTCAATACACACTAACAATGTGTATTTATATACTTCAATCGAGCATTCGATGCACATATTCACCTGTAATATATACGTCAACGAAACCCAGAACCCACCCAAGTTCAAGCGCACCTGCACTCTCACCCCTCTCCATTTGAATGCTAGTTTCCTAATTAGATTTCAAATGATTCATTCACCTCTCTAAACGCCACCACCGTCCGTATATTTACATATTTTATTTAGGCAATGTATGCAGGCACATTCATTCATTCATTCATTCATTCATTCATTCATTCATTCATTCATTCATTCATTCATTCATTCATTCATTCATTCATTCATTCACGTAAAATAACGAATAAAATTGATATAGAATCTACTATAATTTGCAAAGCGACCAACCACCAAATGTCATTGTGAAAGCTAGTTTCGTAATTAGCTTTGCAATACTTCATTTACCTCCCTAAACACCAACAATGAGTGAGTATTTGTATACTCGGTAAAAGCGATGGATGGATTTCGTACACATTCACATATATTAAGCAATGAATTTGCAATAGTACCTACAGTACTCAGACTTCTCGAATTACTTACATCTTGTTATATCTTAACTTTGTTGTTCACTCAACAACAGAGTCGTTTTCCAGGGAATCACGTTATGTTAGATGATGCATCGCCTCGCCTCGCATGGCATCGAATCGCATGTCATTGCATCGCATCGCATTGAACTGCATGGTATTGAATCACAAGGCATTGAATGGCATGGCATGGCATGGCATGGCATGGCATGGCATGGCATGGCATGGCATGGCATGGCATGGCATCGCGTCACGTCACGTCACGTCTCTAGTCTCTCGTCTCTCGTGTAGTACAAAGTACAAAGTGTAGTATCTGTTCTTATCAGCTTTATATCTGATACGATCCCCATGTGGGATCCTTGATATTAAACTGATTTTTTGCAACATGGCGAAGTGCTAGGAGCTTGCTCCACCTTTGCCGCGGATCGGCCCGGTATTGCAGTACCTCTGGGATCGGTCCACTCCCTTCGGGGAGACCAAAAACAACCCTATCAACTAGTCAAAATCAAGTAGGAGACGATGATGTTAATTGGTTATGTACATTAATGAATCGTGTTAATTTGATTTGCAGTAATTACTTCACACTAGCCAGCATCGTATGAGGAAAAAACCTTGGAACGAGCAGCAGAAGTGAGTCGTCAGTCGAGTCCGGGTTTGATGGGTCGAAGCTGAACAACTGGAACGAGTTAGAAGGAAGGAAGGAAGGAAGGAAGGAAGGAAGGAAGGAAGGAAGAAGGAAGGAAGGAAGGAAGGAAGGAAGGAAGGAAGGAAGGAAGGAAGGAAGGAGGAGAAAGAAGGAGAGTGAGGTGAGTAATATCATTTAATAACTTTAGATTAAAGATTATGTGCGAGCAGCAAATACGATGGATGGTCGGTCTGGAAGGAAAGAAGTTGATTTTATGAATGGGGGGTTGCCAGTTAGTGCAATATTAATTGATTTTGTTTGTTTTCTGAGATAGGTTATATAGGGTGAAGTTTTTGTCTATTTATATAAGTGTGGAAACTGGTTTAGGTAGCTTAGTGGTTGGTTATGAAAAGGCTAGTAGAGATGGGTAAATAGTGTTAAGCTTGTGTTTGCGTTTAGTGGAGAACTGGATTTGGTATTTAAATGGCATCTAATATGACGTGGTCATTGTGCAAATAAACTCTAAATCAACGGGTTTACTGTGATCGAGAACCTAACTATAATAGTTACCCATTGTTGGCATGCTCTTCTCTTTTTTTACGAAATTACTTACTCACTCTCCCTTGTGAGTGTGGAGTGGTGTGTATATCACTCGGAATTCCTTAGTCGGCTTTGACAGCGAAATTATATTCACACACACATCAAGATCAGACGTTTATCTACTTAATTTACCATTGCTGCAATGTACCAATGCGTAATAAAGACGAAATTCGACTTGAGATGGAGGGAGGTGTTGCTTTGGCGTGGTCTTACACGGCAACTCAACGATCGTTTGCCACTTCCACGCTTGCCAGCCGGCCAGCCACTAGCCTCAAAGTGAATTCTAGTGTCTTGATTAGCTTTACAATCCATCATTTACCTCAATACACACTAACAATGTGTATTTATATACTTCAATCGAGCATTCGATGCACATATTCACCTGTAATATATACGTCAACGAAACCCAGAACCCACCCAAGTTCAAGCGCACCTGCACTCTCACCCCTCTCCATTTGAATGCTAGTTTCCTAATTAGATTTCAAATGATTCATTCACCTCTCTAAACGCCACCACCGTCCGTATATTTACATATTTTATTTAGGCAATGTATGCAGGCACACATTCATTCATTCATTCATTCATTCATTCATTCATTCATTCATTTCATTCATTCATTCATTCATTCATTCATTCATTCATTCACGTAAAATAACGAATAAAATTGATATAGAATCTACTATAATTTGCAAAGCGACCAACCACCAAATGTCATTGTGAAAGCTAGTTTCGTAATTAGCTTTGCAATACTTCATTTACCTCCCTAAACACCAACAATGAGTGAGTATTTGTATACTCGGTAAAAGCGATGGATGGATTTCGTACACATTCACATATATTAAGCAATGAATTTGCAATAGTACCTACAGTACTCAGACTTCTCGAATTACTTACATCTTGTTATATCTTAACTTTGTTGTTCACTCAACAACAGAGTCGTTTTCCAGGGAATCACGTTATGTTAGATGATGCATCGCCTCGCCTCGCATGGCATCGAATCGCATGTCATTGCATCGCATCGCATTGAACTGCATGGTATTGAATCACAAGGCATTGAATGGCATGGCATGGCATGGCATGGCATGGCATGGCATGGCATGGCATGGCATGGCATGGCATGGCATCGCGTCACGTCACGTCACGTCTCTAGTCTCTCGTCTCTCGTGTAGTACAAAGTACAAAGTGTAGTATCTGTTCTTATCAGCTTTATATCTGATACGATCCCCATGTGGGATCCTTGATATTAAACTGATTTTTTGCAACATGGCGAAGTGCTAGGAGCTTGCTCCACCTTTGCCGCGGATCGGCCCGGTATTGCAGTACCTCTGGGATCGGTCCACTCCCTTCGGGGAGACCAAAAACAACCCTATCAACTAGTCAAAATCAAGTAGGAGACGATGATGTTAATTGGTTATGTACATTAATGAATCGTGTTAATTTGATTTGCAGTAATTACTTCACACTAGCCAGCATCGTATGAGGAAAAAACCTTGGAACGAGCAGCAGAAGTGAGTCGTCAGTCGAGTCCGGGTTTGATGGGTCGAAGCTGAACAACTGGAACGAGTTAGGAAGGAAGGAAGGAAGGAAGGAAGGAAGGAAGGAAGGAAGGAAGGAAGGAAGGAAGGAAGGAAGGAAGGAAGGAAGGAAGGAAGGAAGGAGGAGAAAGAAGGAGAGTGAGGTGAGTAATATCATTTAATAACTTTAGATTAAAGATTATGTGCGAGCAGCAAATACGATGGATGGTCGGTCTGGAAGGAAAGAAGTTGATTTTATGAATGGGGGGTTGCCAGTAGTGCAATATTAATTGATTTTGTTTGTTTTCTGAGATAGGTTATATAGGGTGAAGTTTTTGTCTATTTATATAAGTGTGGAAACTGGTTTAGGTAGCTTAGTGGTTGGTTATGAAAAGGCTAGTAGAGATGGGTTTAAATAGTGTTAAGCTTGTGTTTGCGTTTAGTGGAGAACTGGATTTGGTATTTAAATGGCATCTAATATGACGTGGTCATTGTGCAAATAAACTCTAAATCAACGGGTTTACTGTGATCGAGAACCTAACTATAATAGTTACCCATTGTTGGCATGCTTTCTCTTTTTTTACGAAATTACTTACTCACTCTCCCTTGTGAGTGTGGAGTGGTGTGTATATCACTCGGAATTCCTTAGTCGGCTTTGACAGCGAAATTATATTCACACACACATCAAGATCAGACGTTTATCTACTTAATTTACCATTGCTGCAATGTACCAATGCGTAATAAAGACGAAATTCGACTTGAGATGGAGGGAGGTGTTGCTTTGGCGTGGTCTTACACGGCAACTCAACGATCGTTTGCCACTTCCACGCTTGCCAGCCGGCCAGCCACTAGCCTCAAAGTGAATTCTAGTGTCTTGATTAGCTTTACAATCCATCATTTACCTCAATACACACTAACAATGTGTATTTATATACTTCAATCGAGCATTCGATGCACATATTCACCTGTAATATATACGTCAACGAAACCCAGAACCCACCCAAGTTCAAGCGCACCTGCACTCTCACCCCTCTCCATTTGAATGCTAGTTTCCTAATTAGATTTCAAATGATTCATTCACCTCTCTAAACGCCACCACCGTCCGTATATTTACATATTTTATTTAGGCAATGTATGCAGGCACACATCATTCATTCATTCATCATTCATTCATTCATTCATTCATTCATTCAATTCATTCATTCATTCATTCATTCATTCATTCACGTAAAATAACGAATAAAATTGATATAGAATCTACTATAATTTGCAAAGCGACCAACCACCAAATGTCATTGTGAAAGCTAGTTTCGTAATTAGCTTTGCAATACTTCATTTACCTCCCTAAACACCAACAATGAGTGAGTATTTGTATACTCGGTAAAAGCGATGGATGGATTTCGTACACATTCACATATATTAAGCAATGAATTTGCAATAGTACCTACAGTACTCAGACTTCTCGAATTACTTACATCTTGTTATATCTTAACTTTGTTGTTCACTCAACAACAGAGTCGTTTTCCAGGGAATCACGTGTTAGATGATGCATCGCCTCGCCTCGCATGGCATCGAAATCGCATGTCATTGCATCGCATCGCATTGAACTGCATGGTATTGAATCACAAGGCATTGAATGGCATGGCATGGCATGGCATGGCATGGCATGGCATGGCATGGCATGGCATGGCATGGCATGGCATCGCGTCACGTCACGTCACGTCTCTAGTCTCGTCTCTCGTGTAGTACAAAGTACAAAGTGTAGTATCTGTTCTTATCAGCTTTATATCTGATACGATCCCCATGTGGGATCCTTGATATTAAACTGATTTTTTGCAACATGGCGAAGTGCTAGGAGCTTGCTCCACCTTTGCCGCGGATCGGCCCGGTATTGCAGTACCTCTGGGATCGGTCCACTCCCTTCGGGGAGACCAAAAACAACCCTATCAACTAGTCAAAATCAAGTAGGAGACGATGATGTTAATTGGTTATGTACATTAATGAATCGTGTTAATTTGATTTGCAGTAATTACTTCACACTAGCCAGCATCGTATGAGGAAAAAACCTTGGAACGAGCAGCAGAAGTGAGTCGTCAGTCGAGTCCGGGTTTGATGGGTCGAAGCTGAACAACTGGAACGAGTTAGAAGGAAGGAAGGAAGGAAGGAAGGAAGGAAGGAAGGAAGGAAGGAAAGGAAGGAAGGAAGGAAGGAAGGAAGGAAGGAAGGAAGGAAGGAGGAGAAAGAAGGAGAGTGAGGTGAGTAATATCATTTAATAACTTTAGATTAAAGATTATGTGCGAGCAGCAAATACGATGGATGGTCGGTCTGGAAGGAAAGAAGTTGATTTTATGAATGGGGGGTTGCCAGTTAGTGCAATATTAATTGATTTGTTTGTTTTCTGAGATAGGTTATATAGGGTGAAGTTTTGTCTATTTATATAAGTGTGGAAACTGGTTTAGGTAGCTTAGTGGTTGGTTATGAAAAGGCTAGTAGAGATGGGTTAAATAGTGTTAAGCTTGTGTTTGCGTTTAGTGGAGAACTGGATTTGGTATTTAAATGGCATCTAATATGACGTGGTCATTGTGCAAATAAACTCTAAATCAACGGGTTTACTGTGATCGAGAACCTAACTATAATAGTTACCCATTGTTGGCATGCTCTTCTCTTTTTTTACGAAATTATTACTCACTCTCCCCTTGTGAGTGTGGAGTGGTGTGTATATCACTCGGAATTCCTTAGTCGGCTTTGACAGCGAAATTATATTCACACACACATCAAGATCAGACGTTTATCTACTTAATTTACCATTGCTGCAATGTACCAATGCGTAATAAAGACGAAATTCGACTTGAGATGGAGGGAGGTGTTGCTTTGGCGTGGTCTTACACGGCAACTCAACGATCGTTTGCCACTTCCACGCTTGCCAGCCGGCCAGCCACTAGCCTCAAAGTGAATTCTAGTGTCTTGATTAGCTTTACAATCCATCATTTACCTCAATAACACTAACAATGTGTATTTATATACTTCAATCGAGCATTCGATGCACATATTCACCTGTAATATATACGTCAACGAAACCCAGAACCCACCCAAGTTCAAGCGCACCTGCACTCTCACCCCTCTCCATTTGAATGCTAGTTTCCTAATTAGATTTCAAATGATTCATTCACCTCTCTAAACGCCACCACCGTCCGTATATTTACATATTTTATTTAGGCAATGTATGCAGGCACACATTCATTTCATTCATTCATTCATCATTAATTCATTCATTCATTCATTCATTCATTCATTCATTCATTCACGTAAAATAACGAATAAATTGATATAGAATCTACTATAATTTGCAAAGCGACCAACCACCAAATGTCATTGTGAAAGCTAGTTTCGTAATTAGCTTTGCAATACTTCATTTACCTCCCTAAACACCAACAATGAGTGAGTATTTGTATACTCGGTAAAAGCGATGGATGGATTTTCGTACACATTCACATATATTAAGCAATGAATTTGCAATAGTACCTACAGTACTCAGACTTCTCGAATTACTTACATCTTGTTATATCTTAACTTTGTTGTTTCACTCAACAACAGAGTCGTTTTCCAGGGAATCACGTTATGTTAGATGATGCATCGCCTCGCCTCGCATGGCATCGAATCGCATGTCATTGCATCGCATCGCATTGAACTGCATGGTATTGAATCACAAGGCATTGAATGGCATGGCATGGCATGGCATGGCATGGCATGGCATGGCATGGCATGGCATGGCATGGCATGGCATCGCGTCACGTCACGTCACGTCTCTAGTTCTCGTCTCTCGTGTAGTACAAAGTACAAGTGTAGTATCTGTTCTTATCAGCTTTATATCTGACGATCCCCATGTGGGATCCTTGATATTAAAACTGATTTTTTGCAACATGGCGAAGTGCTAGGAGCTTGCTCCACCTTTGCCGCGGATCGGCCCGGTATTGCAGTACCTCTGGGATCGGTCCACTCCCTTCGGGGAGACCAAAAACAACCTATCAACTAGTCAAAATCAAGTAGGAGACGATGATGTTAATTGGTTATGTACATTAATGAATCGGTTAATTTGATTTGCAGTAATTACTTCACACTAGCCAGCATCGTATGAGGAAAAAACCTTGGAACGAGCAGCAGAAGTGAGTCGTCAGTCG
>NW_027190825.1:0-22500 GCF_040958095.1 Procambarus clarkii
CTGAATGGTCCCCAGGAATATATGCAACTGAAAACTCACACCCCAGAAGTGACTCGAACCCATACTCCCAGGAACAACGCAACTGGTATGTACAAGACGCCTTAATCCACTTGACCATCACGACCGGAGAAAATGAGGTGATAGCCGAGGCTATTTGAACCACCCCACCGCCGGCACTCGGATAGTAATCTTGGGCATAGCATTTTACCAAATCACCTCATTCTTTGGGGCACACGTGAGGAACACAAATGCGAACAAGCTTGAATGGTCCCCAGGACAATATGCAACTGAAAGCTCACACCCCAGAAGTGACTCGAACCCATACTCCCAGGAGCAACGCAACTGGTATGTACAAGACGCCTTAATCCACTTGACCATCACGACTGGACAAAATGAGGTGATAGCCGAGGCTATTTGAACCACCCCACCGCCGGCATTCGGATGGTAATCTTGGGCATAGCATTTTACCAAATCACCTCATTCTTTGGGGCTCACGTGAGGAACACAAATGCGAACAAGCCTGAATGGTCCCCAGGAATATATGCAACTGAAAACTCACACCCCAGAAGTGACTCGAACCCATACTCCCAGGAGCAACGCAACTGGTATGTACAAGATGCCTTAATCCACTTGACCATCACGACCGGACAAAATGAGGTGATAGCCGAGGCTATTTGAACCACCCCAGCGCCGGCACTCGGATAGTAATCTTGGGCATAGCATTTTACCAAATCACCTCATTCTTTGGGGCACACGTGAGGAACACAAATGCGAACAAGCCTGAATGGTCCCCAGGACAATATGCAACTGAAAACTCACACCCCAGAAGTGACTCGAACCCATACTCCCAGGAGCAACGCAACTGGTATGTACAAGACGCCTTAATCCACTTGACCATCACGACCGGACAAAATGAGGTGATAGCCGAGGCTATTTGAACCACCCCACCGCCTGCACTCGGATAGTAATCTTGGGCATAGCATTTTACCAAATCACCTCATTCTTTGGGGCACACGTGAGGAACACAAATGCGAACAAGCCTGAATGGTCCCCAGGACAATATGCAACTGAAAACTCACACCCCAGAAGTGACTCGAACCCATACTCCCAGGAGCAACGCAACTGGTATGTACAAGACGCCTTAATCCACTTGACCATCACGACCGGACAAAATGAGGTGATAGCTGAGGCTATTTGAACCACCCCACCACCGGCACTCGGATGGTAATCTTGGGCATAGCATTTTACCAAATCACCTCATTCTTTGGGGCACACGTGAGGAACACAAATGCGAACAAGCCTGAATGGTCCCCAGGAATATATGCAACTGAAAACTCACACCCCAGAAGTGACTCGAACCCATACTCCCAGGAGCAACGCAACTGGTATGTACAAGACGCCTTAATCCACTTGACCATCACGACCGGACAAAATGAGGTGATAGCCGAGGCTATTTGAACCACCCCACCGCCGGCACTCGGATAGTAATCTTGGGCATAGCATTTTACCAAATCACCTCATTCTTTGGGGCACACGTGAGGAACACAAATGCGAACAAGCCTGAATGGTCCCCAGGACAATATGCAACTGAAAACTCACACCCCAGAAGTGACTCGAACCCATACTCCCAGGAGCAACGCAACTGGTATGTACAAGACGCCTTAATCCATTTGACCATCACGACCGGACAAAATGAGGTGATATCCGAGGCTATTTGAACCACCCCACCACCGGCACTCGGATAGTAATCTTGGGCATAGCATTTTACCAAATCACCTCATTCTTTGGGGCACACGTGAGGAACACAAATGCGAACAAGCCTGAATGGTCCCCAGGACAATATGCAACTGAAAACTCACACCCCAGAAGTGACTCGAACCCATACTCCCAGGAGCAACGCAACTGGTATGTACAAGACGCCTTAATCCACTTGACCATCACGACCGTACAAAATGAGGTGATAGCCGAGGCTATTTGAACCACCCCACCACCGGCACTCGGATAGTAATCTTGGGCATAGCATTTTACCAAATCACCTCATTCTTTGGGGCACACGTGAGGAACACAAATGCGAACAAGCCTGAATGGTCCCCAGGACAATATGCAACTGAAAACTCACACCCCAGAAGTGACTCGAACCCATACTCCCAGGAGCAACGCAACTGGTATGTACAAGACGCCTTAATCCACTTGACCATCACGACCGGACAAAATGAGGTGATAGCCGAGGCTATTTGAACCACCACACCGCTGGCACTCGGATAGTAATCTTGGGCATAGCATTTTACCAAATCACCTCATTCTTTGGGGCACACGTGAGGAACATAAATGCGAACAAGCCTGAATGGTCCCCAGGACAATATGCAACTGAAAACTCACACCCCAGAAGTGACTCGAACCCATACTCCCAGGAGCAACGCAACTGGTATGTACAAGACGCCTTAATCCACTTGACCATCACGACCGGACAAAATGAGGTGATAGCCGAGGCTATTTGAACCACCCCACCGCATGCACTCGGATAGTAATCTTGGGCATAGCATTTTACCAAATCACCTCATTCTTTGGGGCACACGTGAGGAACACAAATGCGAACAAGCCTGAATGGTCCCCAGGACAATATGCAACTGAAAACTCACACCCCAGAAGTGACTCGAACCCATACTCCCAGGAGCAACGCAACTGGTATGTACAAGACGCCTTAATCCACTTGACCATCACGACCGGACAAAATGAGGTGATATCCGAGGCTATTTGAACCACCCCACCACCGGCACTCGGATAGTAATCTTGGGCATAGCATTTTACCAAATCACCTCATTCTTTGGGGCACACATGAGGAACACAAATGCGAACAAGCCTGAATGGTCCCCAGGACAATATGCAACTGAAAACTCACACCCCAGAAGTGACTCGAACCCATACTCCCAGGAGCAACGCAACTGGTATGTACAAGACGCCTTAATCCACTTGACCATCACGACCGGACAAAATGAGGTGATAGCCGAGGCTATTTGAACCACCCCACCGCCGGCACTCGGATGGTAATCTTGGGCATAGCATTTTACCAAATCACCTCATTCTTTGGGGCACACGTGAGGAACACAAATGCGAACAAGCCTGAATGGTCCCCAGGAATATATGCAACTGAAAACTCACACCCCAGAAGTGACTCGAACCCATACTCCCAGGAACAACGCAACTGGTATGTACAAGACGCCTTAATCCACTTGACCATCACGACCGGAGAAAATGAGGTGATAGCCGAGGCTATTTGAACCACCCCACCGCCGGCACTCGGATAGTAATCTTGGGCATAGCATTTTACCAAATCACCTCATTCTTTGGGGCACACGTGAGGAACACAAATGCGAACAAGCTTGAATGGTCCCCAGGACAATATGCAACTGAAAACTCACACCCCAGAAGTGACTCGAACCCATACTCCCAGGAGCAACGCAACTGGTATGTACAAGACGCCTTAATCCACTTGACCATCACGACTGGACAAAATGAGGTGATAGCCGAGGCTATTTGAACCACCCCACCGCCGGCATTCGGATGGTAATCTTGGGCATAGCATTTTACCAAATCACCTCATTCTTTGGGGCTCACGTGAGGAACACAAATGCGAACAAGCCTGAATGGTCCCCAGGAATATATGCAACTGAAAACTCACACCCCAGAAGTGACTCGAACCCATACTGCCAGGAGCAACGCAACTGGTATGTACAAGATGCCTTAATCCACTTGACCATCACGACCGGACAAAATGAGGTGATAGCCGAGGCTATTTGAACCACCCCAGCGCCGGCACTCGGATAGTAATCTTGGGCATAGCATTTTACCAAATCACCTCATTCTTTGGGGCACACGTGAGGAACACAAATGCGAACAAGCCTGAATGGTCCCCAGGACAATATGCAACTGAAAACTCACACCCCAGAAGTGACTCGAACCCATACTCCCAGGAGCAACGCAACTGGTATGTACAAGACGCCTTAATCCACTTGACCATCACGACCGGACAAAATGAGGTGATAGCCGAGGCTATTTGAACCACCCCACCGCCTGCACTCGGATAGTAATCTTGGGCATAGCATTTTACCAAATCACCTCATTCTTTGGGGCACACGTGAGGAACACAAATGCAAACAAGCCTGAATGGTCCCCAGGACAATATGCAACTGAAAACTCACACCCCAGAAGTGACTCGAACCCATACTCCCAGGAGCAACGCAACTGGTATGTACAAGACGCCTTAATCCACTTGACCATCACGACCGGACAAAATGAGGTGATAGCCGAGGCTATTTGAACCACCCCACCGCCGGCACTCGGATAGTAATCTTGGGCATAGCATTTTACCAAATCACCTCATTCTTTGGGGCACACGTGAGGAACACAAATGCGAACAAGCCTGAATGGTCCCCAGGACAATATGCAACTGAAAACTCACACCCCAGAAGTGACTCGAACCCATACTCCCAGGAGCAACGCAACTGGTATGTTCAAGACGCCTTAATCCATTTGACCATCACGACCGGACAAATTGAGGTGATATCCGAGGCTATTTGAACCACCCCACCACCGGCACTCGGATAGTAATCTTGGGCATAGCATTTTACCAAATCACCTCATTCTTTGGGGCACACGTGAGGAACACAAATGCGAACAAGCCTGAATGGTCCCCAGGACAATATGCAACTGAAAACTCACACCCCAGAAGTGACTCGAACCCATACTCCCAGGAGCAACGCAACTGGTATGTACAAGACGCCTTAATCCACTTGACCATCACGACCGTACAAAATGAGGTGATAACCGAGGCTATTTGAACCACCCCACCACCGGCACTCGGATAGTAATCTTGGGCATAGCATTTTACCAAATCACCTCATTCTTTGGGGCACACGTGAGGAACACAAATGCGAACAAGCCTGAATGGTCCCCAGGACAATATGCAACTGAAAACTCACACCCCTGAAGTGACTCGAACCCATACTCCCAGGAGCAACGCAACTGGTATGTACAAGACGCCTTAATCCACTTGACCATCACGACCGGACAAAATGAGGTGATAGCCGAGGCTATTTGAACCACCACACCGCTGGCACTCGGATAGTAATCTTGGGCATAGCATTTTACCAAATCACCTCATTCTTTGGGGCACACGTGAGGAACACAAATGCGAACAAGCCTGAATGGTCCCCAGGACAATATGCAACTGAAAACTCACACCCCAGAAGTGACTCGAACCCATACTCCCAGGAGCAACGCAACTGGTATGTACAAGACGCCTTAATCCACTTGACCATCACGACCGGACAAAATGAGGTGATAGCCGAGGCTATTTGAACCACCCCTCCGCATGCACTCGGATAGTAATCTTGGGCATAGCATTTTACCAAATCACCTCATTCTTTGGGGCACACGTGAGGAACACAAATGCGAACAAGCCTGAATGGTCCCCAGGACAATATGCAACTGAAAACTCACACCCCAGAAGTGACTCGAACCCATACTCCCAGGAGCAACGCAACTGGTATGTACAAGACGCCTTAATCCACTTGACCATCATGACCGGAAAAAATGAGGTGATAGCCGAGGCTATTTGAACCACCCCACCGCCGGCACTCGGATAGTAATCTTGGGCATAGCATTTTACCAAATCACCTCATTCTTTGGGGCACACGTGAGGAACACAAATGCGAACAAGCCTGAATGGTCCCCAGGACAATATGCAACTGAAAACTCACACCCCAGAAGTGACTCGAACCCATACTCCCAGGAGCAACGCAACTGGTATGTACAAGACGCCTTAATCCACTTGACCATCAAGACCGGACAAAATGAGGTGATAGCCGAGGCTATTTGAACCACCCCACCGCCTGCACTCGGATAGTAATCTTGGGCATAGCATTTTACCAAATCACCTCATTCTTTGGGGCACACGTGAGGAACACAAATGCGAACAAGCCTGAATGGTCCCCAGGACAATATGCAACTGAAAACTCACACCCCAGAAGTGACTCGAACCCATACTCCCAGGAGCAACGCAACTGGTATGTACAAGACGCCTTAATCCACTTGACCATCACGACCGGACAAAATGAGGTGATAGCCGAGGCTATTTGAACCACCCCACCGCCGGCACTCGGATAGTAATCTTGGGCATAGCATTTTACCAAATCACCTCATTCTTTGGGGCACACGTGAGGAACACAAATGCGAACAAGCTTGAATGGTCCCCAGGACAATATGCAACTGAAAACTCACACCCCAGAAGTGACTCGAACCCATACTCCCAGGAGCAACGCAACTGGTATGTACAAGACGCCTTAATCCACTTGACCATCACGACCGGACAAAATGAGGTGATAGCCGAGGCTATTTGAACCACCCCACCGCCGGCACTCGGATGGTAATCTTGGGCATAGCATTTTACCAAATCACCTCATTCTTTGGGGCTCACGTGAGGAACACAAATGCGAACAAGCCTGAATGGTCCCCAGGAATATATGCAACTGAAAACTCACACCCCAGAAGTGACTCGAACCCATACTCCCAGGAGCAACGCAACTGGTATGTACAAGATGCCTTAATCCACTTGACCATCACGACCGGACAAAATGAGGTGATAGCCGAGGCTATTTGAACCACCCCAGCGCCGGCACTCGGATAGTAATCTTGGGCATAGCATTTTACCAAATCACCTCATTCTTTGGGGCACACGTGAGGAACACAAATGCGAACAAGCCTGAATGGTCCTCAGGACAATATGCAACTGAAAACTCACACCCCAGAAGTGACTCGAACCCATACTCCCAGGAGCAACGCAACTGGTATGTACAAGACGCCTTAATCCACTTGACCATCACGACCGGACAAAATGAGGTGATAGCCGAGGCTATTTGAACCACCCCACCGCCTGCACTCGGATAGTAATCTTGGGCATAGCATTTTACCAAATCACCTCATTCTTTGGGGCACACGTGAGGAACACAAATGCGAACAAGCCTGAATGGTCCCCAGGACAATATGCAACTGAAAACTCACACCCCAGAAGTGACTCGAACCCATACTCCCAGGAGCAACGCAACTGGTATGTACAAGACGCCTTAATCCACTTGACCATCACGACCGGACAAAATGAGGTGATAGCCGAGGCTATTTGAACCACCCCACCGCCGGCACTCGGATGGTAATCTTGGGCATAGCATTTTACCAAATCACCTCATTCTTTGGGGCACACGTGAGGAACACAAATGCGAACAAGCCTGAATGGTCCCCAGGAATATATGCAACTGAAAACTCACACCCCAGAAGTGACTCGAACCCATACTCCCAGGAGCAACGCAACTGGTATGTACAAGACGCCTTAATCCACTTGACCATCACGACCGGACAAAATGAGGTGATAGCCGAGGCTATTTGAACCACCCCACCGCCGGCACTCGGATAGTAATCTTGGGCATAGCATTTTACCAAATCACCTCATTCTTTGGGGCACACGTGAGGAACACAAATGCGAACAAGCCTGAATGGTCCCCAGGACAATATGCAACTGAAAACTCACACCCCAGAAGTGACTCGAACCCATACTCCCAGGAGCAACGCAACTGGTATGTACAAGACGCCTTAATCCATTTGACCATCACGACCGGACAAAATGAGGTGATATCCGAGGCTATTTGAACCACCCCACCACCGGCACTCGGATAGTAATCTTGGGCATAGCATTTTACCAAATCACCTCATTCTTTGGGGCACACGTGAGGAACACAAATGCGAACAAGCCTGAATGGTCCCCAGGACAATATGCAACTGAAAACTCACACCCCAGAAGTGACTCGAACCCATACTCCCAGGAGCAACGCAACTGGTATGTACAAGACGCCTTAATCCACTTGACCATCACGACCGTACAAAATGAGGTGATAACCGAGGCTATTTGAACCACCCCACCACCGGCACTCGGATAGTAATCTTGGGCATAGCATTTTACCAAATCACCTCATTCTTTGGGGCACACGTGAGGAACACAAATGCGAACAAGCCTGAATGGTCCCCAGGACAATATGCAACTGAAAACTCACACCCCAGAAGTGACTCGAACCCATACTCCCAGGAGCAACGCAACTGGTATGTACAAGACGCCTTAATCCACTTGACCATCACGACCGGACAAAATGAGGTGATAGCCGAGGCTATTTGAACCACCACACCGCTGGCACTCGGATAGTAATCTTGGGCATAGCATTTTACCACATCACCTCATTCTTTGGGGCACACGTGAGGAACACAAATGCGAACAAGCCTGAATGGTCCCCAGGACAATATGCAACTGAAAACTCACACCCCAGAAGTGACTCGAACCCATACTCCCAGGAGCAACGCAACTGGTATGTACAAGACGCCTTAATCCACTTGACCATCACGACCGGACAAAATGAGGTGATAGCCGAGGCTATTTGAACCACCCCACCGCATGCACTCGGATAGTAATCTTGGGCATAGCATTTTACCAAATCAACTCTTTCTTTGGGGCACACGTGAGGAACACAAATGCGAACAAGCCTGAATGGTCCCCAGGACAATATGCAACTGAAAACTCACACCCCAGAAGTGACTCGAACCCATACTCCCAGGAGCAACGCAACTGGTATGTACAAGACGCCTTAATCCACTTGACCATCACGACCGGTAAAAATGAGGTGATAGCCGAGGCTATTTGAACCACCCCACCGCCGGCACTCGGATAGTAATCTTGGGCATAGCATTTTACCAAATCACCTCATTCTTTGGGGCACACGTGAGGAACACAAATGCGAACAAGCCTGAATGGTCCCCAGGACAATATGCAACTGAAAACTCACACCCCAGAAGTGACTCGAACCCATACTCCCAGGAGCAACGCAACTGGTATGTACAAGACGCCTTAATCCACTTGACCATCACGACCGGACAAAATGAGGTGATAGCCGAGGCTATTTGAACCACCCCACCGCATGCACTCGGATAGTAATCTTGGGCATAGCATTTTACCAAATCAACTCATTCTTTGGGGCACACGTGAGGAACACAAATGCGAACAAGCCTGAATGGTCCCCAGGACAATATGCAACTGAAAACTCACACCCCAGAAGTGACTCGAACCCATACTCCCAGGAGCAACGCAACTGGTATGTACAAGACGCCTTAATCCACTTGACCATCACGACCGGTAAAAATGAGGTGATAGCCGAGGCTATTTGAACCACCCCACCGCCGGCACTCGGATAGTAATCTTGGGCATAGCATTTTACCAAATCACCTCATTCTTTGGGGCACACGTGAGGAACACAAATGCGAACAAGCCTGAATGGTCCCCAGGACAATATGCAACTGAAAACTCACACCCCAGAAGTGACTCGAACCCATACTCCCAGGAGCAACGCAACTGGTATGTACAAGACGCCTTAATCCACTTGACCATCACGACCGGACAAAATGAGGTGATAGCCGAGGCTATTTGAACCACCCCACCGCCTGCACTCGGATAGTAATCTTGGGCATAGCATTTTACCAAATCACCTCATTCTTTGGGGCACACGTGAGGAACACAAATGCGAACAAGCCTGAATGGTCCCCAGGACAATATGCAACTGAAAACTCACACCCCAGAAGTGACTCGAACCCATACTCCCAGGAGCAACGCAACTGGTATGTACAAGACGCCTTAATCCACTTGACCATCACGACCGGACAAAATGAGGTGATAGCCGAGGCTATTTGAACCACCCCACCGCCGGCACTCAGATAGTAATCTTGGGCATAGCATTTTACCAAATCACCTCATTCTTTGGGGCACACGTGAGGAACACAAATGCGAACAAGCCTGAATGGTCCCCAGGACAATATGCAACTGAAAACTCACACCCCAGAAGTGACTCGAACCCATACTCCCAGGAGCAACGCAACTGGTATGTACAAGACGCCTTAATCCACTTGACCATCACGACCGGACAAAATGAGGTGATAGCCGAGGCTATTTGAACCACCCCACCACCGGCACTCGGATAGTAATCTTGGGCATAGCATTTTACCAAATCACCTCATTCTTTGGGGCACACGTGAGGAACACAAATGCGAACAAGCCTGAATGGTCCCCAGGACAATATGCAACTGAAAACTCACACCCCAGAAGTGACTCGAACCCATCCCAGCAAACACAAATCATCTACACAACGTTCGCCTATCTCTTGCCATAGGTGTGGGAATGATTTGCATTGAGAATGGTGCAGGAAAGCCTTTGAGAAACTTTTACTCAAAAAATCCAAACACAAAGGTTTAATTATAAATTGTTTTTCTACAATTATTTTCTTCCAAATGTAAAACAAATAGTTTTTACATGTTTAAATATAAAATTTATGGTGTTTTTTTGTAAAATTCATTAATAAATTGTGAATGATATATATTGGCTGAGTGAAACCTTTAAAATCCATTTAGTTATAATTTGAACAGAAAAAAGTATTTTTCCAAATTTTCTAAAAATTGCTCTTTTTAACACAATTTGACTCCTTATACATTCCACTAAACACTATATCATGTTTAAATATATAATTTATGTATTATTCTCTAAAATAATTTATATAAATTATATAAGTTGCTGGAAAGTGGTGTTAAAGATTATGAAAACATTTTGTTGTGTTAATATGTTCTTATTAACTATGTCTCAAGTTCACAGTTTATCAAACAAGAATATTAACATTCGTCAACTCTTAAAATCTTATATGTTATCTTGCTGGTGCAAAAAAGGGTGAATCTTTAAGAACAGCTATAGTATCTATATATCACAAATGGTGTTTTCCCTAACTCAAACAATGTAGGGTTTATTATTCTACACATATTTCTAATGACTCTTAGATGTTTACATTCTCTGAAGTATAATTGTGAAGGCTGTGTCCATCACTCTCAACACAGATTCTTAAACTCGTCTCTGCAGGTTCAACTATATAATTAGTTTCCATTTTGAATTTCCATGGACATTTGTATCCAAAATGAAACCAATGTGGTTTCCTTCAGCGCCTTCAGCCAGCACATTTGCTCATTCATTTCCACAGATTCCAACAAGGTAGGGGATTTACAGAAATTTGTATATTCATATTGTTATATATTAAAAATATGAATGCAGTTCAATATGATAAGACAAATACATGAGTTTATGATAAATTCGTTTTCTGTGATATACCATTGATATGCTCTTTTTTTCTTTAAACGGCAGACTAAACTAAAGTGCTCACATCAACAGATTTGATGTATAAATGGTCAACGCTCAACAGAGTTAGTATAAATGTATTAGTATAAATCTTACTTGTCTCATTGTTAATTCACATTCAATGTCAACTTGTGGTTGCATTGTACAAGGCCAACACAGATGATCGAAGGAAACTAACTCTGCTCTAGTTCCATGAAGTTGCTATTTGGTCTTTACTCAATGCATTGTACATGCATTGTACAAGGCCAACACAGATGATCGAAGGAAACTAACTCTGCTCTAGTTCCATGAAGTTGCTATTTGGTCTTTATTGAAATTTGACAAGGCAGAGTGGCCTGCAACAACTACACCATCTCCACATCTAGTTCATGCTCCAGACATAAATCATGACACTGGTCCTGTGTATCCTGCTGCTGACCCGTCAACACCTGGCCCGTCGGGTGTGAGGCGCCCTCTCTTCACGTCTACACCTAGTGCTGAAGCTGAATCTGATGAAGATAATTCATATTCCACATTAGTGTTTGAAAACAATAGTGAGAGCGACGATTCAGACAGTAGTTTATTGCCAACCAAGAGACAACAGCGACGTGTTGTTATAGCAGAGACTCGCCTGAACTATAAATTGAAACATGAGCTGGTAAAAATCCCCAAACGTCGCAGGTGTGAAGTGTGTTCAAAGTCGGGTATCAGGAAGGAAACTGGTATAGCGTGCAAGACATGCGATGTTCCACTTTGCGTCATACCTTGTTACACCACTTATCACAGGAAAAGGGTGTATTGGGTGGACAAGAAATAACCACCTACATCAGCTTCACTCCACCTAGGAACATCTGTTGAGCAACTTCAGGAATCAGTACCTGAAGGAGGTGGAGTGGAGATAAAATGCTCAACTTATTTTACTACAATCGTCTTTGCTTTGGTAAGTACACATAATTGTCTTAGATTGTTTCAGTATTGTAGTCTATTTTCTTAGGAATATTTTGATACCTAAATGAGAACTGTAGCACGAAAACTAAAGTAAGTATACATGAAACAAGAGAAACTTTTTTTGTGGGTGTTGCGGGTGTGAGTTGGAGTGTCAATTAAGAGCGGGTTCCGGTTGTGTGTTTTCCGTCATCTCTACAGCTGTGAATTCCAAGGAATTGTATTTGATATGCATATGTCTGTGTAGGGAATTTTATTCCGAACACTATACAAAAAAAAACGGTGTGAAACAAGTATAAACTTGAAAAACATGAGCAAAGTAAAAACTTTTGACGCTCACGGGTACAAACACGCGTAAGATTTTATTCGCCGCAAATTTATTTGACGCTGTGTTGGCCAACTCTACCCATGTTCTTATAGAACTTTCTATTGCGAACACATTGCTATAAAAATGAAATACGTAGCTCCAGAAATAATGTCAGGACAGTGAAATCAGTATAAACATTCAAAGCCCTGCATCACACCAGTGTCGTCCCTGCTGAAATCACGGCTAATGCTTCGCCCAGTTCCCACACTCCCACCAGTATACACCATAAGGCCCCAGTACACACCATAAGGTACGAGTACACACTATAAGGCACCATCAGTACACACCTACAGGTATTTGTTTCTGGTGTGGTGCTCATGGGATCTGTTACAACCTTCTAGGAAGCTTTTAGGGTCAGGATTGACATTACAGTTCCCATTCCCACCAGTATACACCATAAGGCCCCAGTACACACCATAAGGTACGAGTACACACTATAAGGCACCATCAGTACACACCTACAGGTATTTGTTTCTGGTGTGGTGCTCATGGGATCTGTTACAACCTTCTAGGAAGCTTTTAGGGTCAGGATTGACATTACAGTTCCCATTCCCACCAGTATACACCATAAGGCCCCAGTACACACCATAAGGTACGAGTACACACTATAAGGCACCATCAGTACACACCTACAGGTATTTGTTTCTGGTGTGGTGCTCATGGGATCTGTTACAACCTTCTAGGAAGCTTTTAGGGTCAGGATTGACATTACAGTGCAGCGTTTTATATATATAAAATACACATGAGAGTATGTGCAGGGACTTAATATCTAACATATTCAGAGATTTGAGTAAGGGGTCCATATATACTGCCCGGTTGCCTGAAATGCTATATGCCTACTATATTGGCTTTAGGTATTGTATGCACTAGCTCTATCTATAAATCCAACATTATGTTTGTAAATCAACTATGTATGTACTTTCCTGAATAAAATTGACTTTACTCTACACTTATATGCTCTGTGGATTTGTTATCCCTTATCGTTTGGGAGAAAAAAAATGACTAATACGTTCGGCGAATGACTTTGACTTCAACTTCACTTTGACTTCGTTCATGTCATCGTATTTTCCGTAATATATAAAGGTTATGACTATGCAATTATATTATTGTGTGCAAATAATTTGGAAATTTCATGTACCCTAAAAATAGTAAAATAAAGAATAAGAATAATTAAATAATTGTTGTAGTAAATTGTCACACGTTCATCATACGCAAACGAACACACAGTGTGGAGCGTCAGTAGACCAAGGTCCGCGCCATTTTAAAACACGGCTTCGAATGTAAGTAATGTTTTTCTCGTACTAACACTGTGTTATGCAATAGATTAGGTCTTGAATTCACAAATTTAGTTGTTACATCTGACAGAGTATGTTAGACGGTGTAATGCTGGTCCATGTTGACGTATTTGTGGGCTTGATTGGTTTACATGTGATGGCACACAATATCGGCACCCCACAACATGCTGTTGAAGTTGGAATGCATGGCATAGGCTCCTCACACAATGTTCTTTATGTGGTCCTCAGGTGATAGTTTTCTATTTAGAACCACCCCTAGATCTCTTTCTTTATCAGAATTCCTTAAAGATTTCTCACATGGTTTTCCTAATGATAGATTGTGGGCTGTAAGGGACAGGTTTGATGTATGGATTAGTTGATAGAAGTTCCAGTCCACCTGTAGACAGGGATCTCACATCAGCTTGTATATTATACAAGGATAAGATTTGATAAATTCAGTTATTTGACTGAACACTGGCTCTGTTTAAATCAGAGATTTAAACATACATAGTCTAACCTAGCTCCTTTCTTTTTTACCTAGCCTAACCTAGCCTAACCTAGCACACAATATCGGCACCCCACAACATGCTGTTGAAGTTGGAATGCATGGCATAGGCTCCTCACACAATGTTCTTTATGTGGTCCTCAGGTGATAGTTTTCTATTTAGAACCACCCCTAGATCTCTTTCTTTATCAGAATTCCTTAAAGATTTCTCACATGGTTTTCCTAATGATAGATTGTGGGCTGTAAGGGACAGGTTTGATGTATGGATTAGTTGATAGAAGTTCCAGTCCACCTGTAGACAGGGATCTCACATCAGCTTGTATATTATACAAGGATAAGATTTGATAAATTCAGTTATTTGACTGAACACTGGCTCTGTTTAAATCAGAGATTTAAACATACATAGTCTAACCTAGCTCCTTTCTTTTTTACCTAGCCTAACCTAGCCTAACCTAGCACACAATATCGGCACCCCACAACATGCTGTTGAAGTTGGAATGCATGGCATAGGCTCCTCACACAATGTTCTTTATGTGGTCCTCAGGTGATAGTTTTCTATTTAGAACCACCCCTAGATCTCTTTCTTTATCAGAATTCCTTAAAGATTTCTCACATGGTTTTCCTAATGATAGATTGTGGGCTGTAAGGGACAGGTTTGATGTATGGATTAGTTGATAGAAGTTCCAGTCCACCTGTAGACAGGGATCTCACATCAGCTTGTATATTATACAAGGATAAGATTTGATAAATTCAGTTATTTGACTGAACACTGGCTCTGTTTAAATCAGAGATTTAAACATACATAGTCTAACCTAGCTCCTTTCTTTTTTACCTAGCCTAACCTAGCACACAATATCGGCACCCCACAACATGCTGTTGAAGTTGGAATGCATGGCATAGGCTCCTCACACAATGTTCTTTATGTGGTCCTCAGGTGATAGTTTTCTATTTAGAACCACCCCTAGATCTCTTTCTTTATCAGAATTCCTTAAAGATTTCTCACATGGTTTTCCTAATGATAGATTGTGGGCTGTAAGGGACAGGTTTGATGTATGGATTAGTTGATAGAAGTTCCAGTCCACCTGTAGACAGGGATCTCACATCAGCTTGTATATTATACAAGGATAAGATTTGATAAATTCAGTTATTTGACTGAACACTGGCTCTGTTTAAATCAGAGTTTTAAACATACATAGTCTAACCTAGCTCCTTTCTTTTTTACCTAGCCTAACCTAGCCTAACCTAGCACACAATATCGGCACCCCACAACATGCTGTTGAAGTTGGAATGCATGGCATAGGCTCCTCACACAATGTTCTTTATGTGGTCCTCAGGTGATAGTTTTCTATTTAGAACCACCCCTAGATCTCTTTCTTTATCAGAATTCCTTAAAGATTTCTCACATGGTTTTCCTAATGATAGATTGTGGGCTGTAAGGGACAGGTTTGATGTATGGATTAGTTGATAGAAGTTCCAGTCCACCTGTAGACAGGGATCTCACATCAGCTTGTATATTATACAAGGATAAGATTTGATAAATTCAGTTATTTGACTGAACACTGGCTCTGTTTAAATCAGAGATTTAAACATACATAGTCTAACCTAGCTCCATTCTTTTTTACCTAGCCTAACCTAGCCTAACCTAGCACACAATATCGGCACCCCACAACATGCTGTTGAAGTTGGAATGCATGGCATAGGCTCCTCACACAATGTTCTTTATGTGGTCCTCAGGTGATAGTTTTCTATTTAGAACCACCCCTAGATCTCTTTCTTTATCAGAATTCCTTAAAGATTTCTCACATGGTTTTCCTAATGATAGATTGTGGGCTGTAAGGGACAGGTTTGATGTATGGATTAGTTGATAGAAGTTCCAGTCCACCTGTAGACAGGGATCTCACATCAGCTTGTATATTATACAAGGATAAGATTTGATAAATTCAGTTATTTGACTGAACACTGGCTCTGTTTAAATCAGAGATTTAAACATACATAGTCTAACCTAGCTCCTTTCTTTTTTACCTAGCCTAACCTAGCACACAATATCGGCACCCCACAACATGCTGTTGAAGTTGGAATGCATGGCATAGGCTCCTCACACAATGTTCTTTATGTGGTCCTCAGGTGATAGTTTTCTATTTAGAACCACCCCTAGATCTCTTTCTTTATCAGAATTCCTTAAAGATTTCTCACATGGTTTTCCTAATGATAGATTGTGGGCTGTAAGGGACAGGTTTGATGTATGGATTAGTTGATAGAAGTTCCAGTCCACCTGTAGACAGGGATCTCACATCAGCTTGTATATTATACAAGGATAAGATTTGATAAATTCAGTTATTTGACTGAACACTGGCTCTGTTTAAATCAGAGATTTAAACATACATAGTCTAACCTAGCTCCTTTCTTTTTTACCTAGCCTAACCTAGCTTGTTTTCCCAAGCCGGTCTATGGCCCATGTTTTTTTTCGATGCCTCAGTGGTCCATGCACATGTCCGTTCAAGGGGATTAAATAGCCGTTCTATGGCCCCAGGGTTTTACGAACTTCTTTTTCCCAAGCCGGTCTATGGCCCGTGTTTTTTTTTATGCCTCAGTGGTCCATGCACAGGTCCGTTCAAGGGGATTAAATAGCCGTTCTATGGCCCCAGGGTTTTCTCAAATTTTCTTTCATAGCCGGTCTATGGCCCCTGGGTTTTACGAACTTTTTTTCCCAAGCCGGTCTATGGCCCCTGGGTTTTGTGAACTTTTTTTCCCAAGCCGGTCTATGGCGTGTATGTTAAATAAACCAAATTTTTCACTTTTGACAATTGAGCACCTGCTACATCCAGATTCTAGGGAGGAAAGGAATATAATATAATATCTAATTTATCTATCTGTGTGAAATAGATTAAATCCATTTATTTGATATTCAGCTAATAGTTCTGTATTTTCTACATTCATCCATGTTTTGGTAAGTGCAATAATATGTATTGTTTCATTGCAGATTAGAGATTCAAGATAGTTCTAGATTTCCGAAGTACTGAAACGCGCGCCATACAGGCTTGGTGGATCTAGGTGCAAGGTAAAATTATTTACATTTACTTTTGTATTTATATGCATATAAATTGCATATAAATTTCAGTTGCATATGTCCTGGGGACCATTCAGGCTTGTTCGCATATATGCATTTATATGCATTATTCTCTAGAATAATAGATCTCGTAATAATTTTGCAAAAATAGTGGCATTTACTATTTTAAAAAGCTCGGGTGCAGGGGGGGGGGGGTTGTGTAAAAGCCTGGTTTGTGCCTCGGAGAGGCTATGGGATCCATTAAGATCGTCCTTCCTTTCCTCCCTAGAATCTGGATGTAGCAGGTGCTCAATTGTCAAAAGTGAAAAATTGGTTTTGTCTTCCGAATGCACCATTTCTGTAAATTTGCTAATAATCTTTTAAAAATAGTAAATGCCATTATTTTTGCAAAATTATTACGAGATCTATTATACTAATAACGGTTTGATAAAATACAGTAGACTGCCTACTGGATAATAGTTCCAGTCCACCTGTAGACAGGGATCTCACATCAGCTTGTATATTATACAAGGATAAGATTTGATAAATTCAGTTATTTGACTGAACACTGGCTCTGTTTAAATCAGAGATTTAAACATACATAGTCTAACCTAGCTCCTTTCTTTTTTACCTAGCCTAACCTAGCTTGTTTTCCCAAGCCGGTCTATGGCCCATGTTTTTTTTCGATGCCTCAGTGGTCCATGCACATGTCCGTTCAAGGGGATTAAATAGCCGTTCTATGGCCCCAGGGTTTTACGAACTTCTTTTTCCCAAGCCGGTCTATGGCCCGTGTTTTTTTTTATGCCTCAGTGGTCCATGCACAGGTCCGTTCAAGGGGATTAAATAGCCGTTCTATGGCCCCAGGGTTTTCTCAAATTTTCTTTCATAGCCGGTCTATGGCCCCTGGGTTTTACAAACTTTTTTTCCCAAGCCGGTCTATGGCCCCTGGGTTTTATGAACTTTTTTTCCCAAGCCGGTCTATGGCGTGTATGTTAAATAAACCAAATTTTTCACTTTTGACAATTGAGCACCTGCTACATCCAGATTCTAGGGAGGAAAGGAATATAATATAATATCTAATATATCTATCTGTGTGAAATAGATTAAATCCATTTATTTGATATTCAGCTAATAGTTCTGTATTTTCTACATTCATCCATGTTTTGGTAAGTGCAATAATATGTATTGTTTCATTGCAGATTAGAGATTCAAGATAGTTCTAGATTTCCGAAGTACTGAAACGCGCGCCATACAGGCTTGGTGGATCTAGGTGCAAGGTAAAATTATTTACATTTACTTTTGTATTTATATGCATATATGCATTTATATGCATTATTCTCTAGAATAATAGATCTCGTAATAATTTTGCAAAAATAGTGGCATTTACTATTTTAAAAAGCTCGGGTGCAGGGGGGGGGGGTTTGTGTAAAAGCCTGGTTTGTGCCTCGGAGAGGCTATGGGATCCAGTAAGATCGTCCTTCCTTTCCTCCCTAGAATCTGGATGTAGCAGGTGCTCAATTGTCAAAAGTGAAAAATTGGTTTTGTCTTCCGAATGCACCATTTCTGTAAATTTGCTAATAATCTTTTAAAAATAGTAAATGCCATTATTTTTGCAAAATTATTACGAGATCTATTATACTAATAACGGTTTGATAAAATACAGTAGACTGCCTACTGGTTTTACCTGTAATAAGGTTTGATACAGATGATTATGATTATGGTTTTGGCCTCCACCACCCTCTCACCTAACTTGTTCCAACCATGTCTACCACGCTGCTTGCGAAAGTTAATTTTCTAATATTTCTGTGGCATCTTTGTTTGGTTACCTTTTACAATATCTTCTTTTTATTCTACCATCTAGTTTTGGCATTTTATGCCTCTAACCTGGGAGCCACTTATTGGCAAGTCTATACCTTTACCAGTTGATGTGATTCTTTAGATATGGGCACCATATCTCCTGGTGTCCTACACAATTAGCTTTAATTAAATTTTCCAAAATTATCACTTACACTTGTAATACAGGGTTCTAGGTTCCCTATAGTGTCCTTTATTGAAATAGAGTCTAACAACAATTTCAATGTCCCTATTTTCTTTTAGATTATATCTCAACATATAATTAATGTCCAACAGGACATGATTACTCTTTCCAATGGGAGGATGGTATTGAATATTTGATCTAGTACTGATGGAATAATTTATATAATAATCACTAGAAATTATTTCGATAAGAATTTGAATTTATGCATGTCTTTGTTTTGGCATGCCTCTATTTCCATATGTTACATTTCTGCATGTCTCCAATTCTGGAAGTGTTCACTTTTGCATGTGCCTGACAAGGATGTTATATGCACCAGCTTTAATTATCACACATTGTATATAATGAATGACTTATTTTTAGAATTTTAATACATATTGCATCTGTCAATACATTATTAACAATAATATAGGTAATATGGTAGTCTAATGTAGAAATTTGACACTCTTTAACAGAATGTACGAGTATAAGCGAAAAAAGCGACTCCAATACAACAACAGATGGATGCAAGTATCAAGAAGGCTAAAACGTATACACAAAATGCATCCAAATACAGCTGTACAAACCTTCCCCTCAAACTCCTAGACAAGACAGAACTGGTAAGCTTTAAGTAACTGGAGAAACATTTACATACACAGATAGTAACGTACTTGTGTATGATTTTAATGTAATATATTTTTACCAGCCTTCAGGGTGATGGAAACACTTTAAATGGTGTCGCTCCATTGTGTGAAACAAAATTTTTTAATGCATTCATAAAAGCTATAAGCTAATGTAATAATTCAATAATTACTATTTGTAGTTTTATGTATTTAAAACTATTTTGTAAATATTTTCTATACAATGCTAATACGCTTCCACCCCTGACAGAATCTTGTGGGACCAACAAGTCTATCTACAGGCCGAGTACAAAACCTTCCCCTCAAACTCCTAGACAAGACAGAACTGGTAAGCTTTAAGTAACTGGAGAAACATTTACATACACAGATAGTAACGTACTTGTGTATGATTTTAATGTAATATATTTTTACCAGCCTTCAGGGTGATGGAAACACTTTAAATGGTGTCGCTCCATTGTGTGAAACAAAATTTTTTAATGCATTCATAAAAGCTATAAGCTAATGTAATAATTCAATAATTACTATTTGTAGTTTTATGTATTTAAAACTATTTTGTAAATATTTTCTATACAATGCTAATACGCTTCCACCCCTGACAGAATCATGTGGGACCAGCAAGTCTCTCTACAGGCCCAGTAAAATACCTTCCCCTCAAACTCCTAGACAACACAGAACTGGTAAGCTTTAAGTAACTGTTGAAACATTTACATACACAGATAGTAACGTACTTGTGTATGATTTTAATGTAATATATTTTTACCAGCCTTCAGGGTGATGGAAACACTTTAAATGGTGTCGCTCCATTGTGTGAAACAAAATTTTTTAATGCATTCATAAAAGCTATAAGCTAATGTAATAATTCAATAATTTCTATTTGTAGTTTTATGTATTTAAAACTATTTTGTAAATATTTTCTATACAATGCTAATACGCTTCCACCCCTGACAGAATCTTGTGGGACCAACAAGTCTATCTACAGGCCGAGTACAAAACCTTCCCTTCAAACTCCAAGACAAGACAGAACTGAAAGCTCTCCTTTCGAAAAATCTAGTAAGTACCGATTTATTATGTGTTGATTATTTTTTGTTATACATACAAGAAAATACATTGAGGGAGAGTACAGACTTGAAATTTTACATTCTTGTAAAGCAACTAAGTAGATGATGGTAGTATCATCAAACAATACAGGTTTAATCATGTTAGAGACATAAAGCAGATCATTGATGTATATAACAAATAGGAGGGGGTCTAAGGATGCTGCCCTGTGTCACCCCTATCATAGAATGGGAGAGGTTACATAATTGAAGGCTACATGACAGTAGCCCATTTGACAGTGACCTGACACCAATGTGTCTGTCACTAAAATAGGATCCACTAAGGATCAATACATATATCATATATATGCAACACTAAATGCTTGTTCTAGTAAGCCTTTTTTTTTTGCAGTAACAGAAAAAATGGAATACATAATGAAGGAATTATCAAAATTGACATTTTTATCAGGGGATATCCTGAATATTGTCAAAATGACGGAAACCCATATGTCAAAAACACATGGAGATATACCAATCCTGGAAGACATTCTTCCATCCCCACTTGAAACTGTTGAGCAGGTGGAAAGTCTGTCACATGAGCTAAAAGTTAACAGTGAATATAAAAAGAGTATGGTAAGTGTTGCTTAATTCTTTTAGCCTGAGTATGGTAAGTGTTGCTGAATTTTTTTAGCCTTGTACATATGTCTTTTGATTAGTTTTTTTGCAGATGAAGGAAGGTGGGGTGGCACATAATTGATTGTTCAGTGTTATGTTTAAGGTACAAATAAAACAAAAGCAAAAGTTACTCAAATTCGTTGATTTTTGTAATAGTTAAGAAGGAAAATATTTTAATGCTATTTATTTAATACAGTTGGAAATTAGAAAATCTAATGTTGAGATTGAAAGATATATATTATTCTCTATTACCTTACAGCTTATGCATTATTTTAACAGGTCCAGACGCTGTCTCAAATGGGCGGTGCAAGCTGTGGAGACACAGTGAGACGAATGATGAGGAGGATAGGGACCTATGGGGTCTGGTCTCAGTATTCACTCGTTGGGCGCAAGAGGAAACGTGTCTTCAAAACCTTGGATATTTGTAATGTAATAATAAGTACGTAAATTTGACATTTTTTTGGATTATATATATGTCTGCATGTATTATGTATTATACTTGCATGCTTGTTAATGACTTGTATTCTAGTCTTGTGGGTATCTCCTTTCTCCTACGGGCCAAATGCTTTGTTCTTACCTAGCATTTTGCTTTGTTTGGGTATGAATGTTTGTGTACCTTCATTGTATATTTTGCAAAATTTGCCATATATCTCATTACTCCTCTGCCTAGCAACAAGTCTGTCTAATTATACTCAATAACTATTTTTCAAAGTTCCCCATAGTGTCCTTTATTGAAATAGAGTTCATGAACCGTTTCAAT
>NW_027190826.1:0-25297 GCF_040958095.1 Procambarus clarkii
TTCTGTTTTTATTGCATATTTCGACGTTTCAGCCGGATTAAAGCGGTTTTACGAATACCTCTTTTTTCGGTAATACAAACGGAAATTCAGGAACATTTTAGGCAATTCTAAAGAAAACACATTGATTTTTATCATTTGAATTGGAAACAACGTTTTCATATGCCTTTTTAATGATCAAAATAATACGCAACCTTGCTCTATGATTTTATGTAAAAATCCTCGAATTTGGTATTATAGTGACTTTTTTCACGTTTTTCATGTAGAGTGATTTAGGTGAAATTGTTCGGATTTACTAATATTTTGATACTACTTCATGTTGTCCCACTATATGTGATTTGGCCTTCAAATCTCAGAATTTCCCGTAATATTACGTTTTTAAGCAAGTTATCTTGCATTGTGCTTTGTACTTAATATCATCGAATTTTGCAATATTTTGAGGTTTTTCATCCTTGTTTCCTTTATGAGATATAAACCAAATAGCAACGATTTAGGCAATATTTTGCCGTTTTTCGCGTTTTCTAGCCTTTTCTGTTTATTGCCATTAATTCAATTAAATTTACGATAAATATGATGCAAACACGTAATTAATTGCAAATTAAAATTAAATACTTGATTTTAAATCAACTATCTGTACCTCGTTAAAATAGTGAGTAAGATATTGATTAGGAGAGAATTTCTGTTTTTATTGCATATTTCGACGTTTCAGCCAGATTAGAGCAGTTTTACGAATTCAAAAAACGGAAATTCATGAACGTTTTAGGTAATTCTAAAGAAAATACATTGCTTTTATCATTTGAATTGAAAACATCGTTTTCACATGCCTTTTTAATGATCAAAATATTACGCAACCTCGCTCTAAGATTTTAAGTAAAAATCCTCGAGTTTGGTATTATGTGACTTTTTTCACGTTTTTCATGTAGGGTGATTTTAGGTAAAAATGTTCGAAATTTCTAACATTTTGATACTACTTAATGTTGTCTCTCTATTTGTGATTTGGCCTACAAATCTCAGAATTTCACATATTGCGTTTTTAAGCAAGTTTTCTTGCATTGTGCCTTGTACATAAAATCATCGAATTTATCAATATTTTGAGGTTTTTCATCGTTGTTTCCTTTATGAGATTTCATCCAAATATCAAAGATTTAGGCCATATTTGGCCGTTTTACAACGTTTCAAGCTTTTCGGTTTATTGCTATTAATTCATTATTTACGATAAATATGATGCAAACACGTAATGAATTGCAAATTACCCTTAAATATTTGATTTTCAATCAACAATTTGTACCTTGGTAAAATAGTGAGTCAGATATTGATTAAGAGAGATTTTCTGTTTTTATTGCATATTTCGACGTTTCAGCCGGATTAAAGCGGTTTTACGAATACCTCTTTTTTCGGTAATACAAACGGAAATTCAGGAACATTTTAGGCAATTCTAAAGAAAACACATTGATTTTTATCATTTGAATTGGAAACAACGTTTTCATATGCCTTTTTAATGATCAAAATAATACGCAACCTTGCTCTATGATTTTATGTAAAAAATCCTCGAATTTGGTATTATAGTGACTTTTTTCACGTTTTTCATGTAGAGTGATTTAGGTGAAATTGTTCGGATTTACTAATATTTTGATACTACTTCATGTTGTCCCACTATATGTGATTTGGCCTTCAAATCTCAGAATTTCCCGTAATATTACGTTTTTAAGCAAGTTATCTTGCATTGTGCTTTGTACTTAATATCATCGAATTTTGCAATATTTTGAGGTTTTTCATCCTTGTTTCCTTTATGAGATATAAACCAAATAGCAACGATTTAGGCAATATTTGCCGTTTTTCGCGTTTTCTAGCCTTTTCTGTTTATTGCCATTAATTCAATAAATTTACGATAAATATGATGCAAACACGTAATTAATTGCAAATTAAAATTAAATACTTGATTTTAAATCAACTATCTGTACCTCGTTAAAATAGTGAGTAAGATATTGATTAGGAGAGAATTTCTGTTTTTATTGCATATTTCGACGTTTCAGCCAGATTAGAGCAGTTTTACGAATTCAGAATAAACGGAAATTCATGAACGTTTTAGGTAATTCTAAAGAAAACACATTGATTTTATCATTTGAATTGAAAACATCGTTTTCACATGCCTTTTTAATGATCAAAAATTACGCAACCTCGCTCTAAGATTTTAAGTAAAAATCCTCGAGTTTGGTATTATAGTGACTTTTTTCACGTTTTTCATGTAGGGTGATTTTAGGTAAAAATGTTCGAAATTTCTAACATTTTGATACTACTTAATGTTGTCTCTCTATTTGTGATTTGGCCTACAAATCTCAGAATTTCACATATTGCGTTTTTAAGCAAGTTTCTTGCATTGTGCCTTGTACATAAAATCATCGAATTTATCAATATTTTGAGGTTTTTCATCGTTGTTTCCTTTATGAGATTTCATCCAAATATCAAAGATTTAGGCCATATTTGGCCGTTTTACAACGTTTCAAGCTTTTCGGTTTATTGCTATTAATTCATTAAATTTACGATAAATATGATGCAAACACGTAATGAATTGCAAATTACCCTTAAATATTTGATTTTCAATCAACTATTTGTACCTTGTTAAAATAGTGAGTCAGATATTGATTAAGAGAGATTTTCTGTTTTTATTGCATATTTCGACGTTTCAGCCGGATTAAAGCGGTTTTACGATACCTCTTTTTTCGGTAATACAAACGGAAATTCAGGAACATTTTAGGCAATTCTAAAGAAAACACATTGATTTTTATCATTTGAATTGGAAACAACGTTTTCATATGCCTTTTTAATGATCAAAATAATACGCAACCTTGCTCTATGATTTTATGTAAAAAATCCTCGAATTTGGTATTATAGTGACTTTTTTCACGTTTTTCATGTAGAGTGATTTAGGTGAAATTGTTCGGATTTACTAATATTTTGATACTACTTCATGTTGTCCCACTATATGTGATTTGGCCTTCAAATCTCAGAATTTCCCGTAATATTACGTTTTTAAGCAAGTTATCTTGCATTGTGCTTTGTACTTAATATCATCGAATTTTGCAATATTTTGAGGTTTTTCATCCTTGTTTCCTTTATGAGATATAAACCAAATAGCAACGATTTAGGCAATATTTTGCCGTTTTTCTGCGTTTTCTAGCCTTTTCTGTTTATTGTCATTAATTCAATTAAATTTACGATAAATATGATGCAAACACGTAATTAATTGCAAATTAAAATTAAATACTTGATTTTAAATCAACTATCTGTACCTCGTTAAAATAGTGAGTAAGATATTGATTAGGAGAGAATTTCTGTTTTTATTGCATATTTCGACGTTTCAGCCAGATTAGAGCAGTTTTACGAATTCAGAAAAACGGAAATTCATGAACGTTTTAGGTAATTCTAAAGAAAACACATTGATTTTATCATTTGAATTGAAAACATCGTTTTCACATGCCTTTTTAATGATCAAAAATTACGCAACCTCGCTCTAAGATTTTAAGTAAAAATCCTCGAGTTTGGTATTATAGTGACTTTTTTCACGTTTTTCATGTAGGGTGATTTTAGGTAAAAATGTTCGAAATTTCTAACATTTTGATACTACTTAATGTTGTCTCTCTATTTGTGATTTGGCCTACAAATCTCAGAATTTCACATATTGCGTTTTTAAGCAAGTTTTCTTGCATTGTGCCTTGTACATAAAATCATCGAATTTATCAATATTTTGAGGTTTTTCATCGTTGTTTCCTTTATGAGATTTCATCCAAATATCAAAGATTTAGGCCATATTTGGCCGTTTTACAACGTTTCAAGCTTTTCGGTTTATTGCTATTAATTCATTATATTTACGATAAATATGATGCAAACACGTAATGAATTGCAAATTACCCTTAAATATTTGATTTTCAATCAACAATTTGTACCTTGTTAAAATAGTGAGTCAGATATTGATTAAGAGAGATTTTCTGTTTTTATTGCATATTTCGACGTTTCAGCCGGATTAAAGCGGTTTTACGAATACCTCTTTTTTCGGTAATACAAACGGAAATTCAGGAACATTTTAGGCAATTCTAAAGAAAACACATTGATTTTTATCATTTGAATTGGAAACAACGTTTTCATATGCCTTTTTAATGATCAAAATAATACGCAACCTTGCTCTATGATTTTATGTAAAAAATCCTCGAATTTGGTATTATAGTGACTTTTTTCACGTTTTTCATGTAGAGTGATTTAGGTGAAATTGTTCGGATTTACTAATATTTTGATACTACTTCATGTTGTCCCACTATATGTGATTTGGCCTTCAAATCTCAGAATTTCCCGTAATATTACGTTTTTAAGCAAGTTATCTTGCATTGTGCTTTGTACTTAATATCATCGAATTTTGCAATATTTTGAGGTTTTTCATCCTTGTTTCCTTTATGAGATATAAACCAAATAGCAACGATTTAGGCAATATTTTGCCGTTTTTCCGCGTTTTCTAGCCTTTTCTGTTTATTGCCATTAATTCAATAAATTTACGATAAATATGATGCAAACACGTAATTAATTGCAAATTAAAATTAAATACTTGATTTTAAATCAACTATCTGTACCTCGTTAAAATAGTGAGTAAGATATTGATTAGGAGAGAATTTCTGTTTTTATTGCATATTTCGACGTTTCAGCCAGATTAGAGCAGTTTTACGAATTCAGAAAAACGGAAATTCATGAACGTTTTAGGTAATTCTAAAGAAAACACATTGATTTTATCATTTGAATTGAAAACATCGTTTTCACATGCCTTTTTAATGATCAAAAATTACGCAACCTCGCTCTAAGATTTTAAGTAAAAATCCTCGAGTTTGGTATTATGTGACTTTTTTCACGTTTTTCATGTAGGGTGATTTTAGGTAAAAATGTTCGAAATTTCTAACATTTTGATACTACTTAATGTTGTCTCTCTATTTGTGATTTGGCCTACAAATCTCAGAATTTCACATATTGCGTTTTTAAGCAAGTTTTCTTGCATTGTGCCTTGTACATAAAATCATCGAATTTATCAATATTTTGAGGTTTTTCATCGTTGTTTCCTTTATGAGATTTCATCCAAATATCAAAGATTTAGGCCATATTTGGCCGTTTTACAACGTTTCAAGCTTTTCGGTTTATTGCTATTAATTCATTATATTTACGATAAATATGATGCAAACACGTAATGAATTGCAAATTACCCTTAAATATTTGATTTTCAATCAACTATTTGTACCTTGTAAAATAGTGAGTCAGATATTGATTAAGAGAGATTTTCTGTTTTTATTGCATATTTCGACGTTTCAGCCGGATTAAAGCGGTTTTACGATACCTCTTTTTTCGGTAATACAAACGGAAATTCAGGAACATTTTAGGCAATTCTAAAGAAAACACATTGATTTTTATCATTTGAATTGGAAACAACGTTTTCATATGCCTTTTTAATGATCAAAATAATACGCAACCTTGCTCTATGATTTTATGTAAAAAATCCTCGAATTTGGTATTATAGTGACTTTTTTCACGTTTTTCATGTAGAGTGATTTAGGTGAAATTGTTCGGATTTACTAATATTTTGATACTACTTCATGTTGTCCCACTATATGTGATTTGGCCTTCAAATCTCAGAATTTCCCGTAATATTACGTTTTTAAGCAAGTTATCTTGCATTGTGCTTTGTACTTAATATCATCGAATTTTGTCATATTTTGAGGTTTTTCATCCTTGTTTCCTTTATGAGATATAAACCAAATAGCAACGATTTAGGCAATATTTTGCCGTTTTTCCGCGTTTTCTAGCCTTTTCTGTTTATTGCCATTAATTCAATAAATTTACGATAAATATGATGCAAACACGTAATTAATTGCAAATTAAAATTAAATACTTGATTTTAAATCAACTATCTGTACCTCGTTAAAATAGTGAGTAAGATATTGATTAGGAGAGAATTTCTGTTTTTATTGCATATTTCGACGTTTCAGCCAGATTAGAGCAGTTTTACGAATTCAGAAAAACGGAAATTCATGAACGTTTTAGGTAATTCTAAAGAAAATACATTGCTTTTATCATTTGAATTGAAAACATCGTTTTCACATGCCTTTTTAATGATCAAAATATACGCAACCTCGCTCTAAGATTTTAAGTAAAAATCCTCGAGTTTGGTATTATGTGACTTTTTTCACGTTTTTCATGTAGGGTGATTTTAGGTAAAAATGTTCGAAATTTCTAACATTTTGATACTACTTAATGTTGTCTCTCTATTTGTGATTTGGCCTACAAATCTCAGAATTTCACATATTGCGTTTTTAAGCAAGTTTTCTTGCATTGTGCCTTGTACATAAAATCATCGAATTTATCAATATTTTGAGGTTTTTCATCGTTGTTTCCTTTATGAGATTTCATCCAAATATCAAAGATTTAGGCCATATTTGGCCGTTTTACAACGTTTCAAGCTTTTCGGTTTATTGCTATTAATTCATTATTTACGATAAATATGATGCAAACACGTAATGAATTGCAAATTACCCTTAAATATTTGATTTTCAATCAACAATTTGTACCTTGGTAAAATAGTGAGTCAGATATTGATTAAGAGAGATTTTCTGTTTTTATTGCATATTTCGACGTTTCAGCCGGATTAAAGCGGTTTTACGAATACCTCTTTTTTCGGTAATACAAACGGAAATTCAGGAACATTTTAGGCAATTCTAAAGAAAACACATTGATTTTTATCATTTGAATTGGAAACAACGTTTTCATATGCCTTTTTAATGATCAAAATAATACGCAACCTTGCTCTATGATTTTATGTAAAAAATCCTCGAATTTGGTATTATAGTGACTTTTTTCACGTTTTTCATGTAGAGTGATTTAGGTGAAATTGTTCGGATTTACTAATATTTTGATACTACTTCATGTTGTCCCACTATATGTGATTTGGCCTTCAAATCTCAGAATTTCCCGTAATATTACGTTTTTAAGCAAGTTATCTTGCATTGTGCTTTGTACTTAATATCATCGAATTTTGTCAATATTTTGAGGTTTTTCATCCTTGTTTCCTTTATGAGATAAAACCAAATAGCAACGATTTAGGCAATATTTTGCCGTTTTTCCGCGTTTTCTAGCCTTTTCTGTTTATTGCCATTAATTCAATAAATTTACGATAAATATGATGCAAACACGTAATTAATTGCAAATTAAAATTAAATACTTGATTTTAAATCAACTATCTGTACCTCGTTAAAATAGTGAGTAAGATATTGATTAGGAGAGAATTTCTGTTTTTATTGCATATTTCGACGTTTCAGCCAGATTAGAGCAGTTTTACGAATTCAGAAAAACGGAAATTCATGAACGTTTTAGGTAATTCTAAAGAAAATACATTGCTTTTATCATTTGAATTGAAAACATCGTTTTCACATGCCTTTTTAATGATCAAAATATTACGCAACCTCGCTCTAAGATTTTAAGTAAAAATCCTCGAGTTTGGTATATATAGTGACTTTTTTCACGTTTTTCATGTAGGGTGATTTTAGGTAAAAATGTTCGAAATTTCTAACATTTTGATACTACTTAATGTTGTCTCTCTATTTGTGATTTGGCCTACAAATCTCAGAATTTCACATATTGCGTTTTTAAGCAAGTTTTCTTGCATTGTGCCTTGTACATAAAATCATCGAATTTATCAATATTTTGAGGTTTTTCATCGTTGTTTCCTTTATGAGATTTCATCCAAATATCAAAGATTTAGGCCATATTTGGCCGTTTTACAACGTTTCAAGCTTTTCGGTTTATTGCTATTAATTCATTATATTTACGATAAATATGATGCAAACACGTAATGAATTGCAAATTACCCTTAAATATTTGATTTTCAATCAACAATTTGTACCTTGTAAAATAGTGAGTCAGATATTGATTAAGAGAGATTTTCTGTTTTTATTGCATATTTCGACGTTTCAGCCGGATTAAAGCGGTTTTACGAATACCTCTTTTTTCGGTAATACAAACGGAAATTCAGGAACATTTTAGGCAATTCTAAAGAAAACACATTGATTTTTATCATTTGAATTGGAAACAACGTTTTCATATGCCTTTTTAATGATCAAAATAATACGCAACCTTGCTCTATGATTTTATGTAAAAAATCCTCGAATTTGGTATTATAGTGACTTTTTTCACGTTTTTCATGTAGAGTGATTTAGGTGAAATTGTTCGGATTTACTAATATTTTGATACTACTTCATGTTGTCCCACTATATGTGATTTGGCCTTCAAATCTCAGAATTTCCCGTAATATTACGTTTTTAAGCAAGTTATCTTGCATTGTGCTTTGTACTTAATATCATCGAATTTTGTCATATTTTGAGGTTTTTCATCCTTGTTTCCTTTATGAGATATAAACCAAATAGCAACGATTTAGGCAATATTTTGCCGTTTTTCGCGTTTTCTAGCCTTTTCTGTTTATTGCCATTAATTCAATAAATTTACGATAAATATGATGCAAACACGTAATTAATTGCAAATTAAAATTAAATACTTGATTTTAAATCAACTATCTGTACCTCGTTAAAATAGTGAGTAAGATATTGATTAGGAGAGAATTTCTGTTTTTATTGCATATTTCGACGTTTCAGCCAGATTAGAGCAGTTTTACGAATTCAGAAAAACGGAAATTCATGAACGTTTTAGGTAATTCTAAAGAAAACACATTGCTTTTATCATTTGAATTGAAAACATCGTTTTCACATGCCTTTTTAATGATCAAAATATTACGCAACCTCGCTCTAAGATTTTAAGTAAAAATCCTCGAGTTTGGTATTATGTGACTTTTTTCACGTTTTTCATGTAGGGTGATTTTAGGTAAAAATGTTCGAAATTTCTAACATTTTGATACTACTTAATGTTGTCTCTCTATTTGTGATTTGGCCTACAAATCTCAGAATATCACATATTGCCTTTTTAAGCAAGTTTTCTTGCATTGTGCCTTGTACTAAATCATCGAATATATCAATATTTTGAGGTTTTTCATCGTTGTTTCCTTTATGAGATTCATCCAATATCAAAGATTTAGGCCATATTTGGCCGTGTTTACAACGTTTCAAGCATTTTCGGTTTATTGCTATTAATTCGATTAAATTTAACGATAAGTATGATGCAAACACGTAATGAATTGCAAATTACCCTTAAATATTTGATTTTCAATCAACTATTTGTACCTTGTTAAAATAGTGAGTCGAATATTGATAAAGAGAGATTTTCTGTTTTTATTGCATATTTCGACTTTCAGCCGATTAAAACGGTTTTACGAGTACCTCTTTTTCGGTAATACAAACGGAAATTCTGGAACATTTTAGGTAATTCTAAAGAAAACACATTGATTTTATCATTTGAATTGGAAACAACGTTTCATATGCCTTTTTAATGATCAAAATAATACGCACCTTGCTCTATGATTTTATGAAAAAATCCTCGAATTTGGTGTTATAGTGACTTTTTCACGTTTTTCCATGTAGAGTGATTTAGGTGATAATTGTTCGGATTTACTAATATTTTGATACTACTATCATGTTGTCCCACTATATGTGATTTGGCCTTCAAATCTCAGAATTTGCCCGTAATATTACGTTTTTAAGGCAAGTTATCTTGCATTGTGCTTTGTACTTAATATCATCGAACTTTGCAATATTTTGAGGTTTTTTCATCCTTGTTTCCTTTATGAGATATAAACCAAACTAGCAACGATTTAGGCAATATTTTGGCCGTTTTTCCTGCGTTTTCTAGCCTTTTCTGTTTATTGTCATTAATTCAATTAAATTTACGATAAATATAGATGCAAACACGTAATTAATTGCAAATTAAAATTAAATACTTGAATTTTAAATCAACTATCTGTACCTCGTTAAAATAGTGAGTAAGATATTGATTAGGAGAGAATTTCTGTTTTATTGCATATTTCGACGTTTTCAGCCAGATTAGAGCAGTTTTTAACAAATTCAGAAATAAACGGAAATTCATGACGTTTTAGGTAATTCTAAAGAAAACACATTGATTTTATCAATTGAATTGAAAACATCGTTTTCACATGCCTTTTTAATGATCAAAAATATACCAACCTCGCTGCTAAGATTTTAAGTAAAAATCCTCGAGTTTGGTATTATAGTGACTTTTTTTCACGTTTTTCATGTAGGGTGATTTAGGTAAAAATGTTCGAAATTTCTAACATTTTGATACTACTTAATGTTGTCTCTCTATTTGTGATTGGCCTACAAATCTCAGAATTTCACATATTGCGTTTTTAAGCAAGTTTTCTTGCATTGTGCCTTGTACATAAAATCATCGAAATTTATCAATTATTTGGAGGTTTTTCATCGTTGTTTCCTTTATGAGATTCATCCAAATATCAAAGATTTAGGCCATATTTGGCCGTTTTACAACGTTTCAAGCATTTTCGGTTTATTGCTATTAATTCATTAAATTTACGATAATATGATGCAAACACGTAATGAATTGCAAATTACCCTTAAATATTTGATTTTCAATCAACTATTTGTACTTGTTAAAATAGTGAGTCAGATATTGATTAAGAGAGATTTTCTGTTTTTATTGCATATTTCGACGTTTCAGCCGGATATAAAGCGTTTTACGAGTAACCTCTTTTTCTGTAATACAAACGGAAATTCAGGAACATTTTAGGTAATTCTAAAGAAAACACATTGATTTTACATTTGAATTGGAAACAACGTTTTCATATGCCTTTTAATGATCAAATAATACGCAACCTTGCTCTATGATTTTATGTAAAAAATCATCGAATTTGGTATTATAGTGACTTTTTTCACGTTTTCATGTAGAGTGATTTAGGTGAAATTGTTCGGATTTACTAATATTTTGATACTACTTCATGTTGTCCCACTATATGTGATTTGGCCTTCAAATCTCAGAATTTCCCGTAATATTACGTTTTAAGCAAGTTATCTTGCATTGTGCTTTGTACTTAATATCATCGAATTTTGCAATATTTTGAGGTATTTTCATCCTTGTTTCCTTTATGAGATATAAACCAAATAGCAACGATTTAGGCAATATTTTGCCGTTTTTCCGCGTTTTCTAGCCTTTTCTGTTTATTGCCATTAATTCAATGAAATTTACGATAAATATGATGCAAACACGTAATTAATTGCAAATTAAAATTAAATACTTGATTTTAAATCAACTATCTGTACCTCGTTAAAATAGTGAGTAAGATATTGATTAGGAGAGAATTTCTGTTTTTATTGCATATTTCGACGTTTCAGCCAGATTAGAGCAGTTTTACGAATTCAGAAATAAACGGAAATTCATGAACGTTTTAGGTAATTCTAAAGAAATACACTTGATTTTATCATTTGAATTGAAAACATCGTTTTCACATGCCTTTTTAATGATCAAAATAATACGCAACCTCGCTCTAAGATTTTAAGTAAAAATCCTCGAGTTTGGTATTATAGTGACTTTTTTCACGTTTTTCATTGTAGGGTGATTTTAGGTAAAAATGTTCGAAATTTCTAACATTTTGATACTACTTAATGTTGTCTCTCTATTTGTGATTTGGCCTACAAATCTCAGAATTTCACATATTGCGTTTTTAAGCAAGTTTTCTTGCATTGTGCCTTGTACATAAAATCATCGAATTTATCAATATTTTGAGGTTTTTCATACGTTGTTTCCTTTATGAGATTTCATCCAAATATCAAAGATTTAGGCCATATTTGGCCGTTTTACAACGTTTCAAAGCATTTTCGGTTTATTGCTATTAATTCATTAAATTTACGATAAATATGATGCAAACACGTAATGAATTGCAAATTACCCTTAAATATTTGATTTTCAATCAACAATTTGTACCTTGTTAAAATATTGAGTCAGATATTGATTAAGAGAGATTTTCTGTTTTTATTGCATATTTCGACGTTTCAGCCGGATTAAAGCGGTTTTACGAATACCTCTTTTTTCGGTAATACAAAACGGAAATTCAGGAACATTTTAGGCAATTCTAAAGAAAACACATTGATTTTTATCATTTGAATTGGAAAACAACGTTTTCATATGCCTTTTAATGATCAAAATAATACGCAACCTTGCTCTATGATTTTATGTAAAAAAATCCTCGAATTTGGTATTATAGTGACTTTTTTCACGTTTTTCATGTAGAGTGATTTAGGTGAAATTGTTCGGATTTACTAATATTTTGATACTACTTCATGTTGTCCCACTATATGTGATTTGGCCTTCAAATCTCAGAATTTCCCGTAATATTACGTTTTTAAGGAAGTTATCTTGCATTGTGCTTTGTACTTAATATCATCGAATTTTGCAATATTTTGAGGTTTTTCATCCTTGTTTCCTTTATGAGATATAAACCAAATAGCAACGATTTAGGCAATATTTTGCCGTTTTCTGCGTTTTCTAGCCTTTTCTGTTTATTGTCATTAATTCAATTAAATTGACGATAAAATATGATGCAAAACACGTAATTAATTGGCAAATTAAAATTAAATACTTGATTTTAAATCAACTATCTGTACCTCGTTAAAATAGTGAGTAAGATATTGATTAGGAGAGAATTTCTGTTTTATTGCATATTTCGACGTTTCAGCCAGATTAGAGCAGTTTTACGAATTCAGAAATAAACGGAAATTCATGAACGTTTTAGGTAATTCTAAAGAAAACACATTGATTTTATCATTTGAATTGAAAACATCGTTTTCACATGCCTTTTTAATGATCAAAAATTACCCAACCTCGCTCTAAGATTTTAAGTAAAAATCCTCGAGTTTGGTATTATAGTGACTTTTTTCACGTTTTTCATGTAGGGTGATTTAGGTAAAAATGTTCGAATTTCTAACATTTTGATACTACTTAATGTTGTCTCTCTATTTGTGATTTGGCCTACAAATCTCAGAATTTCACATATTGCGTTTTTAAGCAAGTTTTCTTGCATTGTGCCTTGTACATAAAATCATCGAATTTATCATATTTTGAGGTTTTCATCGTTGTTTCCTTTATGAGATTTCATCCAAATATCAAAGATTTAGGCCATATTTGACCGTTTTACAACGTTTCAAGCATTTTCGGTTTATTGCTATTAATTCATTAAATTTACGATAAATATGATGCAAACACGTAATGAATTGCAAATTAACCTTAAATATTTGATTATCAATCAACTATTTGTACCTTGTTAAAATAGTGAGTCAGATATTGATTAAGAGAGATTTTCTGTTTTTATTGCATATTTCGACGTTTCAGCCGGATTAAAGCGGTTTTACGAGATACCTCTTTTTTCGGTAATACAAACGGAAATTCAGGAACATTTTAGGTAATTCTAAAGAAAACACATTGATTTTTATCAGTTGAATTGGAAACAACGTTTTCATATGCCTTTTTAATGATCAAAATAATACGCAACCTTGCTCTATGATTTTATGTAAAAAATCCTCGAATTTGGTATTATAGTGACTTTTTTCACGTTTTTCATGTAGAGTGATTTAGGTGAAATTGTTCGGATTTACTAATATTTTGATACTACTTCATGTTGTCCCACTATATGTGATTTGGCCTTCAAAATCTCAGAATTTCCCGTAATATTACGTTTTTAAGCAAGTTATCTTGCATTGTGCTTTGTACTTAATATCATCGAATTTTGCAATATTTGAGGTTTTTCATCCTTGTTTCCTTTATGAGATATAAACCAAATAGCAACGATTTAGGCAATATTTTGCCGTTTTTCTGCGTTTTCTAGCCTTTTCTGTTTATTGTCATTAATTCAATTAAATTTACGATAAATATGATGCAAACACGTAATTAATTGCAAATTAAAATTAAATACTTGATTTTAAATCAACTATCTGTACCTCGTTAAAATAGTGAGTAAGATATTGATTAGGAGAGAAATTTCTGTTTTTATTGCATATTTCGACGTTTCAGCCAGATTAGAGCAGTTTTACGAAATTCAGAAATAAACGGAAATTCATGAACGTTTTAGGTATTCTAAAGAAAATACATTGATTTTATCATTGAATTGAAAACATCGTTTTTCACATGCCTTTTTAATGATCAAAATAATTACGCAACCTCGCTCTAAGATTTTAAGTAAAAATCCTCGAGTTTGGTATTATAGTGACTTTTTTCACGTTTTTCATGTAGGGTGATTTTAGGTAAAAATGTTCGAAATTTCTAACATTTTGATACTACTTAATGTTGTCTCTCTATTTGTGATTTGGCCTACAAAATCTCAGAATTTCACATATTGCGTTTTTAAGCAAGTTTTTCTTGTCATTGTGCCTTGTACATAAAATCATCGAATTTATCAATATTTTGAGGTTTTTCATCGTTGTTTCCTTTATGAGATTTCATCCAAATATCAAAGATTTAGGCCATATTTGGCCGTTTTAACAACGTTTCAAGCATTTTCGGTTTATTGCTATTAATTCATTAAATTTACGATAAATATGATGCAAACACGTAATGAATTGCAAATTACCCTTAAATATTTGATTTTCAATCAACTATTTGTACCTTGTTAAAATAGTGAGTCAGATATTGATTAAGAGAGATTTTCTGTTTTATTGCATATTTCGACGTTTCAGCCGGATTAAAGCGGTTTTACGAGTACCTTCTTTTTTCGGTAATACAAACGGAAATTCAGGAACATTTTAGGTAATTCTAAAGAAAACACATTGATTTTTATCATTTGAATTGGAAACAACGTTTTCATATGCCTTTTAATGATCAAAATAATACGCAACCTTGCTCTATGATTTTATGTAAAAAATCCTCGAATTTGGTATTATAGTGACTTTTTTCACGTTTTTCATGTAGAGTGATTTAGGTGAAATTGTTCGGATTTACTAATATTTTGATACTACTTCATGTTGTCCCACTATATGTGATTTGGCCTTCAAATCTCAGAATTTCCCGTAATATTACGTTTTTAAGCAAGTTATCTTGCATTGTGCTTTGTACTTAATATCATCGAATTTTGCAATATTTTGAGGTTTTTCATCCTTGTTTCCTTTATGAGATATAAACCAAATAGCAACGATTTAGGCAATATTTTGCCGTTTTTTCCGCGTTTTCTAGCCTTTTCTGTTTATTGTCATTAATTCAATAAATTTACGATAAAATATGATGCAAACACGTAATTAATTGCAAATTAAAATTAAATACTTGATTTTAATCAACTATCTGTACCTCGTTAAAATAGTGAGTAAGATATTGATTAGGAGAGAATTTCTGTTTTTATTGCATATTTCGACGTTTCAGCCAGATTAGAGCAGTTTTACGAATTCAGAAATAAACGGAAATTCATGAACGTTTTAGGTAATTCTAAAGAAAACACATTGATTTTATCATTTGAATTGAAAACATCGTTTCACATGCCTTTTTAATGATCAAAAATTACGCAACCCTCGCTCTAAGATTTTAAGTAAAAATCCTCGAGTTTGGTATTATAGTGACTTTTTTTCACGTTTTTCATGTAGGGTGATTTTAGGTAAAAATGTTCGAAATTTCTAACATTTGATACTACTTAATGTTGTCTCTCTATTTGTGATTTGGCCTACAAATCTCCAGAATTTCACATATTGCGTTTTTAAGCAAGTTTTCTTGCATTGTGCCTTGTACATAAAATCATCGAATTTATCAATATTTTGAGGTTTTTCATCGTTGTTTCCTTATGAGATTTCATCCAAATATCAAAGATTTAGGCCATATTTGACCGTTTTACAACGTTTCAAGCATTTTCGGTTTATTGCTATTAATTCATTAAATTTACGATAAATATGATGCAAACACGTAATGAATTGCAAATTACCCTTAAATATTTGATTTCAATCAACTATTTGTACCTTGTTAAAATAGTGAGTCAGATATTGATTAAGAGAGATTTTCTGTTTTTATTGCATATTTCGACGTTTCAGCCGGATTAAAGCGGTTTTACGAATACCTCTTTTTTCGGTAATACAAACGGAAATTCAGGAACATTTTAGGCAATTCTAAAGAAAACACATTGATTTTTATCATTTGAATTGGAAACAACGTTTTCATATTGCCTTTTTAATGATCAAAATAATACGCAACCTTGCTCTATGATTTTATGTAAAAAATCCTCGAATTTGGTATTATAGTGACTTTTTTCACGTTTTTCATGTAGAGTGATTTAGGTGAAATTGTTCGGATTTACTAATATTTTGATACTACTTCATGTTGTCCCACTATATGTGATTTGGCCTTCAAATCTCAGAATTTCCCGTAATATTACGTTTTTAAGGCAAGTTATCTTGCATTGTGCTTTGTACTTAATATCATCGAATTTTGCAATATTTTGAGGTTTTTCATCCTTGTTTCCTTTATGAGATATAAACCAAAATAGCAACGATTTAGGCAATATTTTGCCGTTTTTCTGCGTTTTCTAGCCTTTTCTGTTTATTGTCATTAATTCAATTAAATTTACGATAAATATGATGCAAACACGTAATTAATTGCAAATTAAAATTAAATACTTGATTTTAAATCAACTATCTGTACCTCGTTAAAATAGTGAGTAAGATATTGATTAGGAGAGAATTTCTGTTTTTATTGCATATTTCGACGTTTCAGCCAGATTAGAGCAGTTTTTACGAATTCAGAAATAAACGGAAATTCATGAACGTTTTAGGTAATTCTAAAGAAAACACATTGATTTTATCATTTGAATTGAAAACATCGTTTTCACATGCCTTTTTAATGATCAAAAAATTACCCAACCTCGCTCTAAGATTTAAGTAAAAATCCTCGAGTTTGGTATTATAGTGACTTTTTTCACGTTTTCATGTAGGGTGATTTTAGGTAAAAATGTTCGAAATTTCTAACATTTTGATACTACTTAATGTTGTCTCTCTATTTGTGATTTGGCCTACAAATCTCAGAATTTCACATATTGCGTTTTTAAGCAAGTTTTCTTGCATTGTGCCTTGTACATAAAATCATCGAATTTATCAATATTTTGAGGTTTTTCATCGTTGTTTCCTTTATGAGATTTCATCCAAATATCAAAGATTTAGGCCATATTTGACCGTTTTACAACGTTTCAAGCATTTTCGGTTTATTGCTATTAATTCATTAAATTTACGATAAATATGATGCAAACACGTAATGAATTGCAAATTAACCTTAAATATTTGATTTTCAATCAACTATTTGTACCTTGTTAAAATAGTGAGTCAGATATTGATTAAGAGAGATTTTCTGTTTTTATTGCATATTTCGACGTTTCAGCCGGATTAAAGCGGTTTTACGAGTACCTCTTTTTTCGGTAATACAAACGGAAATTCAGGAACATTTTAGGCAATTCTAAAGAAAACACATTGATTTTTATCATTTGAATTGGAAACAACGTTTTCATATGCCTTTTTAATGATCAAAATAATACGCAACCTTGCTCTATGATTTTATGTAAAAAATCCTCGAATTTGGTATTATAGTGACTTTTTTCACGTTTTTCATGTAGAGTGATTTAGGTGAAATTGTTCGGATTTACTAATATTTGATACTACTTCATGTTGTCCCACTATATGTGATTTGGCCTTCAAATCTCAGAATTTCCCGTAATATTACGTTTTAAGCAAGTTATCTTGCATTGTTCTTTGTACTTAATATCATCGAATTTTGCAATATTTTGAGGTTTTTCATCCTTGTTTCCTTTATGAGATATAAACCAAATAGCAACGATTTAGGCAATATTTTGCCGTTTTTCTGCGTTTTCTAGCCTTTTCTGTTATTGTCATTAATTCAATTAAATTTACGATAAATATGATGCAAACACGTAATTAATTGCAAATTAAAATTAAATACTTGATTTTAAATCACTATCTGTACCTCGTTAAAATAGTGAGTAAGATATTGATTAGGAGAGAATTTCTGTTTTATTGCATATTTCGACGTTTCAGCCAGATTAGAGCAGTTTTACGAATTCAGAAATAAACGGAAATTCATGAACGTTTTAGGTAATTCTAAAGAAAACACATTGATTTTATCAATTGAATTGAAAACATCGTTTTCACATGCCTTTTTAATGATCAAAAATAATACGCAACCCTCGCTCTAAGATTTTAAGTAAAAATCCTCGAGTTTTGTATTATAGTGACTTTTTTCACGTTTTTCATGTAGGGTGATTTAGGTAAAAATGTTCGAAATTTCTAACATTTTGATACTACTTAATGTTGTCTCTCTATTTGTGATTTGGCCTACAAATCTCAGAATTTCACATATTGCGTTTTTAAGCAAGTTTTCTTGCATTGTGCCTTGTACATAAATCATCGAATTTATCAATTATTTGAGGTTTTTCATCGTTGTTTCCTTTATGAGATTTCATCCAAATATCAAAGATTTAGGCCATATTTGGCCGTTTTACAACGTTTCAAGCATTTTCGGTTTATTGCTATTAATTCATTAAATTTACGATAAATATGATGCAAACACGTAATGAATTGCAAATTACCCTTAAATATTTGATTTTCAATCAACTATTTTGTACCTTGTTAAAATAGTGAGTCAGATATTGATTAAGAGAGATTTTCTGTTTTTATTGCATATTTCGACGTTTCAGCCGGATGAAAGCGGTTTACGAGTACCTCTTTTTTCGGTAATACAAACGGAAATTCAGGAACATTTTAGGTAATTCTAAAGAAAACACATTGATTTTTATCATTTGAATATAAACAACGTTTTCATTTGCCTTTTTAATGATCAAAATAATACGCAACCTTGCTCTATGATTTTATGTAAAAAATCCTCGAATTTGGTATTATAGTGACTTTTTTCACGTTTTTCATGTAGAGTGATTTAGGTGAAATTGTTCGGATTTACTAATATTTTGATACTACTTCATGTTGTCCCACTATATGTGATTTGCCTTCAAATCTCAGAATTTCCCGTAATATTACGTTTTTAAGCAAGTTTATCTTGCATTGTGCTTTGTACTTAATATCATCGAATTTTGCAATATTTTGAGGTTTTTCATCCTTGTTTCCTTTATGAGATATAAACCAAATAGCAACGATTTAGGCAATATTTTGCCGTTTTTCTGCGTTTTCTAGCCTTTCTGTGTTTATTGTCATTAATTCAATTAATTTACGATAAATATGATGCAAACACGTAATTAATTGCAAATTAAAATTAAATACTTGATTTTAAATCAACTATCTGTACCTCGTTAAAATAGTGAGTAAGATATTGATTAGGAGAGAATTTCTGTTTTTATTGCATATTTCGACGTTTCAGCCAGATTAGAGCAGTTTACGAATTCAGAAATAAACGGAAATTCATGAACGTTTTAGGTAATTCTAAAGAAAACACATTGATTTTATCATTTGAATTGAAAACATCGTTTTCACATGCCTTTTTAATGATCAAAATAATTACACCAACCTCGCTCTAAGATTTTAAGTAAAAATCCTCGAGTTTGTATTATAGTGACTTTTTTTCACGTTTTTCATGTAGGGTGATTTTAGGTAAAAATGTTCGAAATTTCTAACATTTTGATACTACTTAATGTTGTCTCTCTATTTGTCGATTTGGCCTACAAATCTCAGAATTTCACATATTGCGTTTTAAGCAAGTTTTCTTGCATTGTGCCTTGTACATAAAATCATCGAATTTATCAATTATTTTGAGGTTTTTCATCGTTGTTTCCTTTATGAGATTTCATCCAAATATCAAAGATTTAGGCCATATTTGGCCGTTTTACAACGTTTCAAGCATTTTCGGTTATTGCTATTAATTCATTAAATTTACGATAAATATGATGCAAACACGTAATGAATTGCAAATTACCCTTAATATTTGATTATCAATCACTATTTGTACCTTGTTAAAAATAGTGAGTCAGATATTGATTAAGAGAGATTTTCTGTTTTTATTGCATATTTTCGACGTTTCAGCCGGATGAAAGCGGTTTTACGAAGTACCTCTTTTTTCGGTAATACAAACGGAAATTCAGGAACATTTTTAGGTAATTCTAAAGAAAACACATTGATTTTATCATTTGAATATGAAACCAACGTTTTCATATTGCCTTTTAATGATCAAAATAATACGCAACCTTGCTCTATGATTTTATGTAAAAAATCCTCGAATTTGTATTATAGTGACTTTTTTCACGTTTTTCATGTAGAGTGATTTAGGTGAAATTGTTCGGATTACTAATATTTTGATACTTACTTCATGTTGTCCCACTATATGTGATTTGGGCCTTCAAATCTCAGAATTTCCCGTAATATTACGTTTTTAAGCAAGTTATCTTGCATTGTGCTTTGTACTTAATATCATCGAATTTTGCAATATTTTGAGGTTTTTCATCCTTGTTTCCTTTATGAGATATAAACCAAATAGCAACGATTTAGGCAAATATTTTGCCGTTTTTCTGCGTTTTCTAGCCTTTCTGTTTATTGTCATTAATTCAATTAAATTTACGATAAATATGATGCAAACACGTAATTAATTGCAAATTAAAATTAAATACTTGATTTTAAATCAACTATCTGTACCTCGTTAAAATAGTGAGTAAGATATGGATTAGGAGAGAATTTCTGTTTTTATTGCATATTTCGACGTTTCAGCCAGATTAGAGCAGTTTTACGAATTCAGAAATAAACGGAAATTCATGAACGTTTAGGTAATTCTAAAGAAAACACATTGATTTTATCAATTTGAATTGAAAACATCGTTTTCACATGCCTTTTAATGATCAAAAAAATTACCCAACCTCGCTCTAAGATTTTAAGTAAAAATTCCTCGAGTTTGGTATTATAGTGACTTTTTTCACGTTTTTCATGTAGGGTGATTTTAGGTAAAAATGTTCGAAATTTCTAACATTTTGATACTACTTAATGTTGTCTCTCTATTTGTGATTTGGCCTACAAATCTCAGAATTTCACATATTGCGTTTTTAAGCAAGTTTTCTTGCATTGTGCCTTGTACATAAAATCATCGAATTTATCAATATTTTGAGGTTTTTCATCGTTGTTTCCTTTATGAGATTTCATCCAAATATCAAAGATTTAGGCCATATTTGGCCGTTTTACAACGTTTCAAGCATTTTCGGTTTATTGCTATTAATTCATTAAATTTACGATAAATATGATGCAAACACGTAATGAATTGCAAATTACCCTTAAATATTTGATTTCAATCAACTATTTGTACCTGTTAAAATAGTGAGTCAGATATTGATTAACAGAGATTTTCTGTTTTTATTGCATATTTCGACGTTTCAGCCGGATTAAAGCGGTTTTACGAGTACTTCTTTTTTCTGTAATACAAACGGAATTCAGGAACATTTAGGTAATTCTAAGAAACACATTGATTTTTATCATTTGAATTGGAAACAACGTTTTCATATGCTTTTTAAATGATCAAAATAATACGCAACCTTGCTCTATGATTTTATGTAAAAAATCCTCGAATTTGGTATTATAGTGACTTTTTTCACGTTTTTCATGTAGAAGTGATTTAGGTGAAATTGTTCGGATTTACTAATATTTTGATACTACTTCATGTTGTCCCACTATATGTGATTTGGCCTTCAAATCTCAGAATTTCTCGTAATATTACGTTTTTTAGCAAGTTTTCTTGCATTGTGCTTTGTACTTAATATCATCGAATTTTGCAATATTTTGAGGTTTTTCATCCTTGTTTCCTTTATGAGATATAAACCAAATAGCAACGATTTAGGCAATATTTTGCCGTTTTTCTGCGTTTTCTAGCCTTTTCTGTTTATTGTCATTAATTCAATTAAATTTACGATAAATATGATGCAAACACGTAATTAATTGCAAATTAAAATTAAATACTTGATTTTAAATCAACTATCTGTACCTCGTTAAAAATAGTGAGTAAGATATTGATTAGGAGAGAATTTCTGTTTTTATTGCATATTTCGACGTTTCAGCCAGATTAGAGCAGTTTTACGAATTCAGAAATAAACGGAAATTCATGAACGTTTTAGGTAATTCTAAAGAAAACACATTGATTTTATCAATTGAATTGAAAACATCGTTTTCACATGCCTTTTTAATGATCAAAATATTACGCACCCTCGCTCTAAGATTTTAAGTAAAATTCTCGAGTTTTGGTATTATAGTGACTTTTTTCACGTTTTTCATGTAGGGTGATTTTAGGTAAAAATGTTCGAAATTTCTAACATTTTGATACTACTTAATGTTGTCTCTCTATTTGTCGATTTGGCCTACAAATCTCAGAATTTCACATATTGCGTTTTTAAGCAAGTTTTCTTGCATTGTGCCTTGTACATAAAATCATCGAATTTATCAATATTTTGAGGTTTTTCATCGTTGTTTCCTTTATGAGATTTCATCCAAATATCAAGATTTAGGCCATATTTGGCCGTTTTACAACGTTTCAAGCATTTTCGGTTTATTGCTATTAATTCATTAAATTTACGATAAATATGATGCAAAACACGTAATGAATTGCAAATTACCCTTAAATATTTGATTTCAATCAACTATTTGTACCTTGTTAAAATAGTGAGTCAGATTATTGATTACAGAGATTTTCTGTTTTTATTGCATATTTCGACGTTTCAGCCGGATTAAAGCGGTTTTACGAATGTACCTTCTTTTTTCTGTAATACAAACGGAAATTCAGGAACATTTTAGGTAATTCTAAGAAAACACATTGATTTTTATCATTTGAATTGGAAACAACGTTTTCATATGCCTTTTTAATGATCAAAATAATACGCAACCTTGCTCTATGATTTTATGTAAAAATCCTCGAATTTGGTATTATAGTGACTTTTTTCACGTTTTTCATGTAGAGTGATTTAGGTGAAATTGTTCGGATTTACTAATATTTTGATACTACTTCATGTTGTCCCACTATATGTGATTTGGCCTTCAAATCTCAGAATTTCCTCGTAATATTACGTTTTTAAGCAAGTTATCTTGCATTGTGCTTTGTACTTAATATCATCGAATTTTGCAATATTTTGAGGGTTTTCATCCTTGTTTCCTTTATGAGATATAAACCAAATAGCAACGATTTAGGCAATATTTTGCCGTTTTTCTGCGTTTGTCTAGCCTTTTCTGTTTATTGTCATTAATTCAATTAAATTTACGATAAATATGATGCAAACACGTAATTAATTGCAAATTAAAATTAAATACTTGATTTTAAATCAACTATCTGTACCTCGTTAAAATAGTGAGTAAGATATTGATTAGGAGAGAATTTCTGTTTTTATTGCATATTTCGACGTTTCAGCCAGATTAGAGCAGTTTTACGAATTCAGAAATAAACGGAAATTTCATGAACGTTTTAGGTAATTCTAAAGAAAACACATTGATTTTATCATTTGAATTGAAAACATCGTTTTCACATGCCTTTTTAATGATCAAAATAATTACGCCACCTCGCTCTAAGATTTTAAGTAAAAATTCCTCGAGTTTGGTATTATAGTGACTTTTTTTCACGTTTTTCATGTAGGGTGATTTTAGGTAAAAATGTTCGAAATTTCTAACATTTTGATACTACTTAATGTTGTCTCTCTATTTGTGATTTGGCCTACAAATCTCAGAATTTCACATATTGCGTTTTTAAGCAAGTTTTCTTGCATTGTGCCTTGTACATAAAATCATCGAATTTATCATATATTTGAGGTTTTTCATCGTTGTTTCCTTTATGAGATTTCATCCAAATATCAAAGATTTAGGCCATATTTGGCCGTTTTACAACGTTTCAAGCTTTTCGGTTTATTGCTATTAATTCATTATTTACGATAAATATGATGCAAACACGTAATGAATTGCAAATTACCCTTAAATATTTGATTTTCAATCAACTATTTGTACCTTGTTAAAATAGTGAGTCAGATATTGATTAAGAGAGATTTTCTGTTTTTATTGCATATTTCGACGTTTCAGCCGGATTAAAGCGGTTTTACGAATACCTCTTTTTTCGGTAATACAAACGGAAATTCAGGAACATTTTAGGCAATTCTAAAGAAAACACATTGATTTTTATCATTTGAATTGGAAACAACGTTTTCATATGCCTTTTTAATGATCAAAATAATACGCAACCTTGCTCTATGATTTTATGTAAAAAATCCTCGAATTTGGTATTATAGTGACTTTTTTCACGTTTTTCATGTAGAGTGATTTAGGTGAAATTGTTCGGATTTACTAATATTTTGATACTACTTCATGTTGTCCCACTATATGTGATTTGGCCTTCAAATCTCAGAATTTCCCGTAATATTACGTTTTTAAGCAAGTTATCTTGCATTGTGCTTTGTACTTAATATCATCGAATTTTGCATATTTTGAGGTTTTTCATCCTTGTTTCCTTTATGAGATATAAACCAAATAGCAACGATTTAGGCAATATTTGCCGTTTTTCTGCGTTTCTAGCTTTTCTGTTTATTGTCATTAATTCAATTAAATTTACGATAAATATGATGCAAACACGTAATAATTGCAAATTAAAATTAAATACTTGATTTTAAATCAACTATCTGTACCTCGTTAAAATAGTGAGTAAGATATTGATTAGGAGAGAATTTCTGTTTTTATTGCATATTTCGACGTTTCAGCCAGATTAGAGCAGTTTTACGAATTCAGAATAATAACGGAAATTCATGAACGTTTTAGGTAATTCTAAAGAAAACACATTGATTTTATCATTTGAATTGAAAACATCGTTTTCACATGCCTTTTTAATGATCAAAAAATTACCAACCTCGCTCTAAGATTTTAAGTAAAAATCCTCGAGTTTGGTATTATAGTGACTTTTTTCACGTTTTTCATGTAGGTGATTTAGGTAAAAATGTTCGAAATTTCTAACATTTTGATACTACTTAATGTTGTCTCTATTGTGATTTGGCCTACAAATCTCAGAATTTCACATATTGCGTTTTTAAGCAAGTTTCTTGCATTGTGCCTTGTACATAAAATCATCGAATTTATCAATATTTGAGGTTTTTCATCGTTGTTTCCTTTATGAGATTTCATCCAAATATCAAAGATTTAGGCCATATTTGGCCGTTTTACAACGTTTCAAGCTTTTCGGTTTATTGCTATTAATTCATTAAATTTACGATAAATATGATGCAAACACGTAATGAATTGCAAATTACCCTTAAATATTTGATTTTCAATCAACTATTTGTACCTTGTTAAAATAGTGAGTCAGATATTGATTAAGAGAGATTTTCTGTTTT
>NW_027190827.1:0-25295 GCF_040958095.1 Procambarus clarkii
CCGCCGTACCCTACCCCCCCCCATACCACCCCATCCACAATCCCACAACACCCCACCCCCAACACAGAAAATGGCGGCCACAACGCTATATTTAAAGCCAAAACCTTCGTTTCTTCCCCTATGTACTATTTATTCTTGAAATAAAACGAAGAAAAAAACAAACCGGATTTTCCTTCCCTAGTAAAACATATATTTTATAGAATGAGACATAAAATAGCACATATTAGATATTGGATTGCTTGTTTACCATTCTCAAACTTATTTGGAAACACCACACTAATTATTAATTAATACATACTTTTAAACACACACACACACACACACACACACACCACACACACCACACACACACACACACACATCTACCTATATGTCAGTCCAGAAGTGACATATGTGACAGTCCAGAAGTCAGTCCTATATGTCCCCCCTAACAGAAGAGTTAGGGGGGACATGATCACCACATTCAAGATTCTGAAGGGGATTGATAGGGTAGATAAAGACAGTCTATTTAACACAAGGGGCACACGTACTAGGGGACACAGGTGGAAACTGAGTGCCCAAATGAGCCACAGAGATATTAGAAAGAACTTTTTTAGTGTCAGAGTGGTTGACAAATGGAATGCATTAGGAAGTGATGTGGTGGAGGCTGACTCCATACACAGTTTCAAGTGTAGATATGACAGAGCCCGATAGGCTCAGGAATCTGTACACCTGTTGATTGACGGTTGAGAGGCGGGACCAAAGAGCCAGAGCTCAACCCCCGCAAACACAACTAGGTGAGTACAACTAGGTGAGTACATGTCAGTTAGCCTAAATTCTCCAATATTCATTCATAAAACTGCTTCACGGGACTGCAACCTCATCAAACAAAGCTGTCAGGTATTTCTAACTGACAACACAAATTAACAACTTCACATGTCAATCATGGCAACTGTTCATAAATAGACACTAACTAACCTTGCTATGAGATATAAATACAAGTGCCAAATTTGATTCAGAAGGCAACTCCAGCGTGGCCTAGTCGGATAGAACATGTTCTTAATCCGGACAGACCTGCGTTCGAGCCTGTCGGAATGGTTGCAAGTACAGGGCACAGATTTCTCTGTGTGTCCCCTCCTGTAGGAGCATCAGTTTCGATAGATTCTCTGGATAGCCAAGATTGATTGACTGACCCTTTGGAATGTGGGGAAGGGTTGAAGTCCGGGGGCCCACGGACGGATACATGGATCAACTGACCTAGGTCAGGTCTTTCAATCCACCTGGATTTCAGGTGGGGAGAAGGGAGGCAATTTGGGTTGACACAAATAGCTTCCTGGACCCAAAACCCCATGGATTCACAGACACGGACACGCACACGGACACTCATGGACTCTGACACGAACCGAAAATTCGGGTCAGATAATAAGAAGGGAGGATAGGTTGGTTAGGTTGGTTGGTTAGGTTGGTTGGTTAAGTTAGGTTGCCTAGGTTGGTTGATTAGGTTGGTTGGATAGGTTGGTTAGTTAGGTTGGTTGGTTAGGTTGGTTGGTTAGGTTGGTTGGTTGGTTGGTTAGGTTGGTTAGGTTGGTTGGTTAGGTTGGTTAGTTAGCTTAGTTAGGTTAGTTGGTTAGGTTGGTTGGTTTGGTTAGGTTGGTTAGAACTAGAATTAGGTTAGAATTTGAGGTTAGAATTTTAGGTTAAAACAAGCATAATTATGGTTTAGTTATCAATTTAGATAATATGTATGCTTAGGTTGGGTTGGTTAGGGTATGTTGGTAAGGTATAGGTATGGTTGGTTATTTTGTGGTTGGTTTATATATATATATATATATATATATATATATATATATATATATATATATATATATATATATATATATATATATATATATATATATATATATATATATATATATATATATATATTAGTTTTTGGTAGCAGTCTTTCCTGTAGACATATATTATTAAATATGACCGAAAAAGTAAGATTAATAATTCTAACACGAATTTTCTCGATCTTTCGTACATTTCTTTTCACTGTTGGTGGTAATTCAAAATCAATTCTCCAAAATTCATTTTTATTTCTAGTCTGACGCGACACTTGAGCGCGTTTCGTAAAACTTATTACATTTTCAAAGATTTTAGTTTACACATACACAACTGAATAGAACTTACACATCTCCGATTTGTTTATATCTACATTTGAGTGAGATGGATGGGGTGAGGTGGTATTAATAGGGTATTAATTTCATCAACACAAGACAGAACACGAAACAATGGGTATTGAATGGAAGTGATTGTAGAAAGCCTATTGGTCCATATTTCTTGATGCTTCTATATTGGAGCGGAGTCTTGAGGTGGGTAGTTTACGAAAGATCAAGAAAATTCGTGTTAGAATTATTAATCTTACTTTTTCGGTCATATTTAATAATATATATATATATATATATATATATATATAATATATATATATATATATATATATATATATATATATATATATATATATATATATATATATATATATATATATATATTTAGGTTAGGTTAGTTTAGGCTAGGAAATTGGCTACGTTTGTAGAAATAGAAATAGGTAAAAAAATAAAAAAATGAATAGAGTATAAATAAATTATAAATTATTTAAAAACAATAAATATAATAAAGAGAAAAAAATAGCTGGAATTTTAGGTAACGTTTCTTATCACCGAATGCCTCTGTTCACCTGGCAGTAAATAGGTATCCAGGAGTTGGTTAGGTTAGTTTTGGCTAGGAAATCAGCTAGGTGTGGAGGGTTAGGTTAGGTTAGGTTATTTTAGGGTAGGAAATAGGCTATGTTTGTAGAAATAGTAATAGAAAGAGGGCTGTAATTGTAGGTAGCGTTTCCTATCACCGAACGCCTCTATTCACCTAGCAGTAAATAGGTATCCAGAAGTTAGTTAGTTAGGTTAGTTTAGATAAGGTTAGGTTAGGTTAAATTAGGTTAGGTTAGGTTAGTTATTGCTAGGAAATAGGCTAGGTTTGTAGAAATAGAAATAGGGCTGTAACTGTTGGTAGCGTTTCGTTATCACCGAATGCCTCTGTTCATCTTGCAGTAAATAGGTATACAAAAGTTAGTTTAGGTTAGTTTAGATATGGTTAGGTTAGGTTAGGTTAGGTTAGATTAGGTTAGGTTAGTTTTGGCTAGGAAATGGGCTAGGTTAGTTTTGGCTAGGAAATAGGCTAGGTTTGTAGAAATAGAAAGAGGACTGTAACTGTTGGTAGCGTTTCTTATCAGCGAATGCCCCTGTTCACCTAGCAGTAAATAGGTATCCAGGAGTTAGTAAGCAAGCTACTTGGGGCGTGGTGAGTGAGGGTTAGTTAATCAGTCCCTAGATGGATCTTGTGGGGTGGTGGGTGTTGGAGACCACTATATAAGCGTAACATGTATAAAATGCCTGTCTGCCTGTCCCCCGACTCAATGATGTTACACGTATTGACTAAATGAAGCCTAAGAGAGCATATGCAAGGCCTAGGATGAGTTATTTGTCAGCAGCAGCAGCAACTTGTGCGAGATCAATGGCAGCGGCGGCATCCCATCCTTTTCTATTTTGGAGCAACAGTAGTAGTAGTAGTAGTAGTAGAAGAAGTAGTAGTAGTCCATTTGTTGTTGGTTAATTTGACTAAATAGTTGCAATAAGTACTATCATTAATGGAGAATTGGCTGCTATGTACCTCCGCCTGCCTGCCCGCCCGCTGCAGTTACCATTATCTTGACTCACTCACTCACATGTGATTAGTTACTACTTGTATACAATAGAAACAGCCATACTACCTACCTACCACCTTGAGAACACTGCGTCTCGTCCCATACATCAGTCAGGTTAAGCACCGTTGAATTTGGTTAGTACATGGATGGGTGACCTGCCTGGGAACACCAACTGCTGCTGATGGTATACATATTTGGGCAGTCTCCGTGGGTCAGTGTGTGTGTGTGTGTACATGAATGTCGCACATGGAAATGTGTACATGCCATTTTAATAATAGTTTACCATCCATGAAGAAAACGTCTACCTATATGTCAGTCCATTGGCTCTCTCTGCCGCCCGGCCGGCCTACCTACCTGCTAAAATTTGTCCACTCAATATGCTGTTGAATATCTATCTCCAGTGATCACTTACTCTTAATTCCTACATTATTAACCAAATGATCTCATTAACAAATCTTTACACATTTCAACCACCTACCTTCCTGCTAACATCAATCACAAAAACTAATACACTCAACTCAGTCCTAAACACTTTTCTTATTCCTTCCTCAACACTTCGCTCTACATAACCTATCTTACAAAATTAAATTTAAATACCTAACTGCCAACCCATCCCCCTGCCCCCCCCCCCAACGACACTTCCCAAGGTAGCATCTCAGGACCACTCCCCCCCCCCCACCGTGCCCCCTCCCAAACCAACACCCCCCCCCCCACAATGGAGGCCGCCGTACCCCTACCCCCCCCCCTACCACCCCATCCACAATCCCACAACACACCCCACCCCCAACACAGAAAATGGCGGCCACAACGCTATATTTAACCAGCCAAAACCTTCGTTTCTTCCCCTATGTACTATTTATTCTTGAAATAAAACGAAGAAAAAAACAAACCGGATTTTCCTTCCCTAGTAAAACATATATTTTATAGAATAGACATAAAATAGCACATATTAGATATTGGATTGCTTGTTTACCATTCTCAAACTTATTTGGAAACACCACACTAATTATTAATTAATACATACTTTTAAACACACACACACACACACACACACACACACACACACACACACACACACACACATCTACCTATATGTCAGTCCAGAAGTGACATATGTGACAGTCCAGAAGTCAGTCCTATATGTCCCCCCTAACAGAAGAGTTAGGGGGGACATGATCACCACATTCAAGATTCTGAAGGGGATTGATAGGGTAGATAAAGACAGTCTATTTAACACAAGGGGCACACGTACTAGGGGACACAGGTGGAAACTGAGTGCCCAAATGAGCCACAGAGATATTAGAAAGAACTTTTTTAGTGTCAGAGTGGTTGACAAATGGAATGCATTAGGAAGTGATGTGGTGGAGGCTGACTCCATACACAGTTTCAAGTGTAGATATGACAGAGCCCGATAGGCTCAGGAATCTGTACACCTGTTGATTGACGGTTGAGAGGCGGGACCAAAGAGCCAGAGCTCAACCCCCGCAAACACAACTAGGTGAGTACAACTAGGTGAGTACATGTCAGTTAGCCTAAATTCTCCAATATTCATTCATAAAACTGCTTCACGGGACTGCAACCTCATCAAACAAAGCTGTCAGGTATTTCTAACTGACAACACAAATTAACAACTTCACATGTCAATCATGGCAACTGTTCATAAATAGACACTAACTAACCTTGCTATGAGATATAAATACAAGTGCCAAATTTGATTCAGAAGGCAACTCCAGCGTGGCCTAGTCGGATAGAACATGTTCTTAATCCGGACAGACCTGCGTTCGAGCCTGTCGGAATGGTTGCAAGTACAGGGCACAGATTTCTCTGTGTGTCCCCTCCTGTAGGAGCATCAGTTTCGATAGATTCTCTGGATAGCCAAGATTGATTGACTGACCCTTTGGAATGTGGGGAAGGGTTGAAGTCCGGGGGCCCACGGACGGATACATGGATCAACTGACCTAGGTCAGGTCTTTCAATCCACCTGGATTTCAGGTGGGGAGAAGGGAGGCAATTTGGGTTGACACAAATAGCTTCCTGGACCCAAAACCCCATGGATTCACAGACACGGACACGCACACGGACACTCATGGACTCTGACACGAACCGAAAATTCGGGTCAGATAATAAGAAGGGAGGATAGGTTGGTTAGGTTGGTTGGTTAGGTTGGTTGGTTAAGTTAGGTTGCCTAGGTTGGTTGATTAGGTTGGTTGGATAGGTTGGTTAGTTAGGTTGGTTGGTTAGGTTGGTTGGTTAGGTTGGTTGGTTGGTTGGTTAGGTTGGTTAGGTTGGTTGGTTAGGTTGGTTAGTTAGCTTAGTTAGGTTAGTTGGTTAGGTTGGTTGGTTTGGTTAGGTTGGTTAGAACTAGAATTAGGTTAGAATTTGAGGTTAGAATTTTAGGTTAAAACAAGCATAATTATGGTTTAGTTATCAATTTAGATAATATGTATGCTTAGGTTGGGTTGGTTAGGGTATGTTGGTAAGGTATAGGTATGGTTGGTTATTTTGTGGTTGGTTTATATATATATATATATATATATATATATATATATATATATATATATATATATATATATATATATATATATATATATATATATATATATATATATATATATATAGTATATTTTGGTAGCAGTCTTTCCTGTAGACATATATTATTAAATATGACCGAAAAAGTAAGATTAATAATTCTAACACGAATTTTCTCGATCTTTCGTACATTTCTTTTCACTGTTGGTGGTAATTCAAAAATCAATTCTCCAAAATTCATTTTTATTTCTAGTCTGACGCGACACTTGAGCGCGTTTCGTAAAACTTATTACATTTTCAAAGATTTTAGTTTACACATACACAACTGAATAGAACTTACACATCTCCGATTTGTTTATATCTACATTTGAGTGAGATGGATGGGGTGAGGTGGTATTAATAGGGTATTAATTTCATCAACACAAGACAGAACACGAAACAATGGGTATTGAATGGAAGTGATTGTAGAAAGCCTATTGGTCCATATTTCTTGATGCTTCTATATTGGAGCGGAGTCTTGAGGTGGGTAGTTTACGAAAGATCAAGAAAATTCGTGTTAGAATTATTAATCTTACTTTTTCGGTCATATTTAATATATATATATATATATATATATATATATATATATTATATATATATATATATATATTATAATATATATATATATATATATATATATATATATATATATATTTAGGTTAGGTTAGTTTAGGCTAGGAAATTGGCTACGTTTGTAGAAATAGAAATAGGTAAAAAAATAAAAAAAAATGAATAGAGTATAAATAAATTATAAATTATTTAAAAACAATAAATATAATAAAGAGAAAAAAATAGCTGGAATTTTAGGTAACGTTTCTTATCACCGAATGCCTCTGTTCACCTGGCAGTAAATAGGTATCCAGGAGTTGGTTAGGTTAGTTTTGGCTAGGAAATCAGCTAGGTGTGGAGGGTTAGGTTAGGTTAGGTTATTTTAGGGTAGGAAATAGGCTATGTTTGTAGAAATAGTAATAGAAAGAGGGCTGTAATTGTAGGTAGCGTTTCCTATCACCGAACGCCTCTATTCACCTAGCAGTAAATAGGTATCCAGAAGTTAGTTAGTTAGGTTAGTTTAGATAAGGTTAGGTTAGGTTAAATTAGGTTAGGTTAGGTTAGTTATTGCTAGGAAATAGGCTAGGTTTGTAGAAATAGAAATAGGGCTGTAACTGTTGGTAGCGTTTCTTATCACCGAATGCCTCTGTTCATCTTGCAGTAAATAGGTATACAAAAGTAAGTTAGTTAGGTTAGTTTAGATATGGTTAGGTTAGGTTAGGTTAGGTTAGATTAGGTTAGGTTAGTTTTGGCTAGGAAATGGGCTAGGTTAGTTTTGGCTAGGAAATAGGCTAGGTTTGTAGAAATAGAAAGAGGACTGTAACTGTTGGTAGCGTTTCTTATCAGCGAATGCCCCTGTTCACCTAGCAGTAAATAGGTATCCAGGAGTTAGTAAGCAAGCTACTTGGGGCGTGGTGAGTGAGGGTTAGTTAATCAGTCCCTAGATGGATCTTGTGGGGTGGTGGGTGTTGGAGACCACTATATAAGCGTAACATGTATAAAATGCCTGTCTGCCTGTCCCCCGACTCAATGATGTTACACGTATTGACTAAATGAAGCCTAAGAGAGCATATGCAAGGCCTAGGATGAGTTATTTGTCAGCAGCAGCAGCAACTTGTGCGAGATCAATGGCAGCGGCGGCATCCCATCCTTTTCTATTTTGGAGCAACAGTAGTAGTAGTAGTAGTAGTAGAAGAAGTAGTAGTAGTCCATTTGTTGTTGGTTAATTTGACTAAATAGTTGCAATAAGTACTATCATTAATGGAGAATTGGCTGCTATGTACCTCCGCCTGCCTGCCCGCCCGCTGCAGTTACCATTATCTTGACTCACTCACTCACATGTGATTAGTTACTACTTGTATACAATAGAAACAGCCATACTACCTACCTACCACCTTGAGAACACTGCGTCTCGTCCCATACATCAGTCAGGTTAAGCACCGTTGAATTTGGTTAGTACATGGATGGGTGACCTGCCTGGGAACACCAACTGCTGCTGATGGTATACATATTTGGGCAGTCTCCGTGGGTCAGTGTGTGTGTGTGTGTACATGAATGTCGCACATGGAAATGTGTACATGCCATTTTAATAATAGTTTCCATCCATGAAGAAAACGTCTACCTATATGTCAGTCCATTGGCTCTCTCTGCCGCCCGGCCGGCCTACCTACCTGCTAAAATTTGTCCACTCAATATGCTGTTGAATATCTATCTCCAGTGATCACTTACCTTAATTCCTACATTATTAACCAAATGATCTCATTAACAAATCTTTACACATTTCAACCACCTACCTTCCTGCTAACATCAATCACAAAAACTAATACACTCAACTCAGTCCTAAACACTTTTCTTATTCCTTCCTCAACACTTCGCTCTACATAACCTATCTTACAAAATTAAATTTAAATACCTAACTGCCAACCCATCCCCCTGCCCCCCCCCCCCAACGACACTTCCCAAGGTAGCATCTCAGGACCACTCCCCCCCCCCACCGTGCCCCCTCCCAAACCAACACCCCCCCCCCACAATGGAGGCCGCCGTACCCCTACCCCCCCCCCATACCACCCCATCCACAATCCCACAACACACCCCACCCCCAACACAGAAAATGGCGGCCACAACGCTATATTTAACCAGCCAAAACCTTCGTTTCTTCCCCTATGTACTATTTATTCTTGAAATAAAACGAAGAAAAAAACAAACCGGATTTTCCTTCCCTAGTAAAACATATATTTTATAGAATGAGACATAAAATAGCACATATTAGATATTGGATTGCTTGTTTACCATTCTCAAACTTATTTGGAAACACCACACTAATTATTAATTAATACATACTTTTAAACACACACACACACACACACACACACACACACACACACACACACACACACACACACACACACACACACACACACATCTACCTATATGTCAGTCCAGAAGTGACATATGTGACAGTCCAGAAGTCAGTCCTATATGTCCCCCCTAACAGAAGAGTTAGGGGGGACATGATCACCACATTCAAGATTCTGAAGGGGATTGATAGGGTAGATAAAGACAGTCTATTTAACACAAGGGGCACACGTACTAGGGGACACAGGTGGAAACTGAGTGCCCAAATGAGCCACAGAGATATTAGAAAGAACTTTTTTAGTGTCAGAGTGGTTGACAAATGGAATGCATTAGGAAGTGATGTGGTGGAGGCTGACTCCATACACAGTTTCAAGTGTAGATATGACAGAGCCCGATAGGCTCAGGAATCTGTACACCTGTTGATTGACGGTTGAGAGGCGGGACCAAAGAGCCAGAGCTCAACCCCCGCAAACACAACTAGGTGAGTACAACTAGGTGAGTACATGTCAGTTAGCCTAAATTCTCCAATATTCATTCATAAAACTGCTTCACGGGACTGCAACCTCATCAAACAAAGCTGTCAGGTATTTCTAACTGACAACACAAATTAACAACTTCACATGTCAATCATGGCAACTGTTCATAAATAGACACTAACTAACCTTGCTATGAGATATAAATACAAGTGCCAAATTTGATTCAGAAGGCAACTCCAGCGTGGCCTAGTCGGATAGAACATGTTCTTAATCCGGACAGACCTGCGTTCGAGCCTGTCGGAATGGTTGCAAGTACAGGGCACAGATTTCTCTGTGTGTCCCCTCCTGTAGGAGCATCAGTTTCGATAGATTCTCTGGATAGCCAAGATTGATTGACTGACCCTTTGGAATGTGGGGAAGGGTTGAAGTCCGGGGGCCCACGGACGGATACATGGATCAACTGACCTAGGTCAGGTCTTTCAATCCACCTGGATTTCAGGTGGGGAGAAGGGAGGCAATTTGGGTTGACACAAATAGCTTCCTGGACCCAAAACCCCATGGATTCACAGACACGGACACGCACACGGACACTCATGGACTCTGACACGAACCGAAAATTCGGGTCAGATAATAAGAAGGGAGGATAGGTTGGTTAGGTTGGTTGGTTAGGTTGGTTGGTTAAGTTAGGTTGCCTAGGTTGGTTGATTAGGTTGGTTGGATAGGTTGGTTAGTTAGGTTGGTTGGTTAGGTTGGTTGGTTAGGTTGGTTGGTTGGTTGGTTAGGTTGGTTAGGTTGGTTGGTTAGGTTGTTAGTTAGCTTAGTTAGGTTAGTTGGTTAGGTTGGTTGGTTTGGTTAGGTTGGTTAGAACTAGAATTAGGTTAGAATTTGAGGTTAGAATTTTAGGTTAAAACAAGCATAATTATGGTTTAGTTATCAATTTAGATAATATGTATGCTTAGGTTGGGTTGGTTAGGGTATGTTGGTAAGGTATAGGTATGGTTGGTTATTTTGTGGTTGGTTTATATATATTATATATATATATATATATATATATATATATATATATATATATATATATAATATATATATATATATATATATATATATATATATATATTAGTATATTTTGGTAGCAGTCTTTCCTGTAGACATATATTATTAAATATGACCGAAAAAGTAAGATTAATAATTCTAACACGAATTTTCTCGATCTTTCGTACATTTCTTTTCACTGTTGGTGGTAATTCAAAAATCAATTCTCCAAAATTCATTTTTATTTCTAGTCTGACGCGACACTTGAGCGCGTTTCGTAAAACTTATTACATTTTCAAAGATTTTAGTTTACACATACACAACTGAATAGAACTTACACATCTCCGATTTGTTTATATCTACATTTGAGTGAGATGGATGGGGTGAGGTGGTATTAATAGGGTATTAATTTCATCAACACAAGACAGAACACGAAACAATGGGTATTGAATGGAAGTGATTGTAGAAAGCCTATTGGTCCATATTTCTTGATGCTTCTATATTGGAGCGGAGTCTTGAGGTGGGTAGTTTACGAAAGATCAAGAAAATTCGTGTTAGAATTATTAATCTTACTTTTTCGGTCATATTTAATATATATATATATATATATATATATATATATATATATATATATATATATATATATATATATATATATATATATATATATATATATATATTTAGGTTAGGTTAGTTTAGGCTAGGAAATTGGCTACGTTTGTAGAAATAGAAATAGGTAAAAAAATAAAAAAAATGAATAGAGTATAAATAAATTATAAATTATTTAAAAACAATAAATATAATAAAGAGAAAAAAATAGCTGGAATTTTAGGTAACGTTTCTTATCACCGAATGCCTCTGTTCACCTGGCAGTAAATAGGTATCCAGGAGTTGGTTAGGTTAGTTTTGGCTAGGAAATCAGCTAGGTGTGGAGGGTTAGGTTAGGTTAGGTTATTTTAGGGTAGGAAATAGGCTATGTTTGTAGAAATAGTAATAGAAAGAGGGCTGTAATTGTAGGTAGCGTTTCCTATCACCGAACGCCTCTATTCACCTAGCAGTAAATAGGTATCCAGAAGTTAGTTAGTTAGGTTAGTTTAGATAAGGTTAGGTTAGGTTAAATTAGGTTAGGTTAGGTTAGTTATTGCTAGGAAATAGGCTAGGTTTGTAGAAATAGAAATAGGGCTGTAACTGTTGGTAGCGTTTCTTATCACCGAATGCCTCTGTTCATCTTGCAGTAAATAGGTATACAAAAGTAAGTTAGTTAGGTTAGTTTAGATATGGTTAGGTTAGGTTAGGTTAGGTTAGATTAGGTTAGGTTAGTTTTGGCTAGGAAATGGGCTAGGTTAGTTTTGGCTAGGAAATAGGCTAGGTTTGTAGAAATAGAAAGAGGACTGTAACTGTTGGTAGCGTTTCTTATCAGCGAATGCCCCTGTTCACCTAGCAGTAAATAGGTATCCAGGAGTTAGTAAGCAAGCTACTTGGGGCGTGGTGAGTGAGGGTTAGTTAATCAGTCCCTAGATGGATCTTGTGGGGTGGTGGGTGTTGGAGACCACTATATAAGCGTAACATGTATAAAATGCCTGTCTGCCTGTCCCCCGACTCAATGATGTTACACGTATTGACTAAATGAAGCCTAAGAGAGCATATGCAAGGCCTAGGATGAGTTATTTGTCAGCAGCAGCAGCAACTTGTGCGAGATCAATGGCAGCGGCGGCATCCCATCCTTTTCTATTTTGGAGCAACAGTAGTAGTAGTAGTAGTAGTAGAAGAAGAAGTAGTAGTAGTCCATTTGTTGTTGGTTAATTTGACTAAATAGTTGCAATAAGTACTATCATTAATGGAGAATTGGCTGCTATGTACCTCCGCCTGCCTGCCCGCCCGCTGCAGTTACCATTATCTTGACTCACTCACTCACATGTGATTAGTTACTACTTGTATACAATAGAAACAGCCATACTACCTACCTACCACCTTGAGAACACTGCGTCTCGTCCCATACATCAGTCAGGTTAAGCACCGTTGAATTTGGTTAGTACATGGATGGGTGACCTGCCTGGGAACACCAACTGCTGCTGATGGTATACATATTTGGGCAGTCTCCGTGGGTCAGTGTGTGTGTACATGAATGTCGCACATGGAAATGTGTACATGCCATTTTAATAATAGTTTACCATCCATGAAGAAAACGTCTACCTATATGTCAGTCCATTGGCTCTCTCTGCCGCCCGGCCGGCCTACCTACCTGCTAAAATTTGTCCACTCAATATGCTGTTGAATATCTATCTCCAGTGAACACTTACCTTAATTCCTACATTATTAACCAAATGATCTCATTAACAAATCTTTACACATTTCAACCACCTACCTTCCTGCTAACATCAATCACAAAAACTAATACACTCAACTCAGTCCTAAACACTTTTCTTATTCCTTCCTCAACACTTCGCTCTACATAACCTATCTTACAAAATTAAATTTAAATACCTAACTGCCAACCCATCCCCCTGCCCCCCCCCCCAACGACACTTCCCAAGGTAGCATCTCAGGACCACTCCCCCCCCCCCACCGTGCCCCCTCCCAAACCAACACCCCCCCCCCCACAATGGAGGCCGCCGTACCCCTACCCCCCCCCCAATACCACCCCATCCACAATCCCACAACACACCCCACCCCCAACACAGAAAATGGCGGCCACAACGCTATATTTAACCAGCCAAAACCTTCGTTTCTTCCCCTATGTACTATTTATTCTTGAAATAAAACGAAGAAAAAAACAAACCGGATTTTCCTTCCCTAGTAAAACATATATTTTATAGAATGAGACATAAAATAGCACATATTAGATATTGGATTGCTTGTTTACCATTCTCAAACTTATTTGGAAACACCACACTAATTATTAATTAATACATACTTTTAAACACACACACACACACACACACACACACACACACACACACACACACACACACACACACACACACACACACACACACATCTACCTATATGTCAGTCCAGAAGTGACATATGTGACAGTCCAGAAGTCAGTCCTATATGTCCCCCCTAACAGAAGAGTTAGGGGGGACATGATCACCACATTCAAGATTCTGAAGGGGATTGATAGGGTAGATAAAGACAGTCTATTTAACACAAGGGGCACACGTACTAGGGGACACAGGTGGAAACTGAGTGCCCAAATGAGCCACAGAGATATTAGAAAGAACTTTTTTAGTGTCAGAGTGGTTGACAAATGGAATGCATTAGGAAGTGATGTGGTGGAGGCTGACTCCATACACAGTTTCAAGTGTAGATATGACAGAGCCCGATAGGCTCAGGAATCTGTACACCTGTTGATTGACGGTTGAGAGGCGGGACCAAAGAGCCAGAGCTCAACCCCCGCAAACACAACTAGGTGAGTACAACTAGGTGAGTACATGTCAGTTAGCCTAAATTCTCCAATATTCATTCATAAAACTGCTTCACGGGACTGCAACCTCATCAAACAAAGCTGTCAGGTATTTCTAACTGACAACACAAATTAACAACTTCACATGTCAATCATGGCAACTGTTCATAAATAGACACTAACTAACCTTGCTATGAGATATAAATACAAGTGCCAAATTTGATTCAGAAGGCAACTCCAGCGTGGCCTAGTCGGATAGAACATGTTCTTAATCCGGACAGACCTGCGTTCGAGCCTGTCGGAATGGTTGCAAGTACAGGGCACAGATTTCTCTGTGTGTCCCCTCCTGTAGGAGCATCAGTTTCGATAGATTCTCTGGATAGCCAAGATTGATTGACTGACCCTTTGGAATGTGGGGAAGGGTTGAAGTCCGGGGGCCCACGGACGGATACATGGATCAACTGACCTAGGTCAGGTCTTTCAATCCACCTGGATTTCAGGTGGGGAGAAGGGAGGCAATTTGGGTTGACACAAATAGCTTCCTGGACCCAAAACCCCATGGATTCACAGACACGGACACGCACACGGACACTCATGGACTCTGACACGAACCGAAAATTCGGGTCAGATAATAAGAAGGGAGGATAGGTTGGTTAGGTTGGTTGGTTAGGTTGGTTGGTTAAGTTAGGTTGCCTAGGTTGGTTGATTAGGTTGGTTGGATAGGTTGGTTAGTTAGGTTGGTTGGTTAGGTTGGTTGGTTAGGTTGGTTGGTTGGTTGGTTAGGTTGGTTAGGTTGGTTGGTTAGGTTGGTTAGTTAGCTTAGTTAGGTTAGTTGGTTAGGTTGGTTGGTTTGGTTAGGTTGGTTAGAACTAGAATTAGGTTAGAATTTGAGGTTAGAATTTTAGGTTAAAACAAGCATAATTATGGTTTAGTTATCAATTTAGATAATATGTATGCTTAGGTTGGGTTGGTTAGGGTATGTTGGTAAGGTATAGGTATGGTTGGTTATTTTGTGGTTGGTTTATATATATATATATATATATATATATTATATATATATATATATTATATATATATATATATATATATATTATATTATATATATATATATATATATATATTAGTATATTTTGGTAGCAGTCTTTCCTGTAGACATATATTATTAAATATGACCGAAAAAGTAAGATTAATAATTCTAACACGAATTTTCTCGATCTTTCGTACATTTCTTTTCACTGTTGGTGGTAATTCAAAAATCAATTCTCCAAAATTCATTTTTATTTCTAGTCTGACGCGACACTTGAGCGCGTTTCGTAAAACTTATTACATTTTCAAAGATTTTAGTTTACACATACACAACTGAATAGAACTTACACATCTCCGATTTGTTTATATCTACATTTGAGTGAGATGGATGGGGTGAGGTGGTATTAATAGGGTATTAATTTCATCAACACAAGACAGAACACGAAACAATGGGTATTGAATGGAAGTGATTGTAGAAAGCCTATTGGTCCATATTTCTTGATGCTTCTATATTGGAGCGGAGTCTTGAGGTGGGTAGTTTACGAAAGATCAAGAAAATTCGTGTTAGAATTATTAATCTTACTTTTTCGGTCATATTTAATAATATATATATATATATATATATATATATATATATATATATATATATATATATATATATATATATATATATATATATATATATATATATATATATATATATATATATATATATATATATATATATATATATATATATATATATATAGTTAGGTTGGTTAGTTTAGGCTAGGAAATTGGCTACGTTTGTAGAAATAGAAATAGGTAAAAAAATAAAAAAAAATGAATAGAGTATAAATAAATTATAAATTATTTAAAAACAATAAATATAATAAAGAGAAAAAAATAGCTGGAATTTTAGGTAACGTTTCTTATCACCGAATGCCTCTGTTCACCTGGCAGTAAATAGGTATCCAGGAGTTGGTTAGGTTAGTTTTGGCTAGGAAATCAGCTAGGTGTGGAGGGTTAGGTTAGGTTAGGTTATTTTAGGGTAGGAAATAGGCTATGTTTGTAGAAATAGTAATAGAAAGAGGGCTGTAATTGTAGGTAGCGTTTCCTATCACCGAACGCCTCTATTCACCTAGCAGTAAATAGGTATCCAGAAGTTAGTTAGTTAGGTTAGTTTAGATAAGGTTAGGTTAGGTTAAATTAGGTTAGGTTAGGTTAGTTATTGCTAGGAAATAGGCTAGGTTTGTAGAAATAGAAATAGGGCTGTAACTGTTGGTAGCGTTTCTTATCACCGAATGCCTCTGTTCATCTTGCAGTAAATAGGTATACAAAAGTAAGTTAGTTAGGTTAGTTTAGATATGGTTAGGTTAGGTTAGGTTAGGTTAGATTAGGTTAGGTTAGTTTTGGCTAGGAAATGGGCTAGGTTAGTTTTGGCTAGGAAATAGGCTAGGTTTGTAGAAATAGAAAGAGGACTGTAACTGTTGGTAGCGTTTCTTATCAGCGAATGCCCCTGTTCACCTAGCAGTAAATAGGTATCCAGGAGTTAGTAAGCAAGCTACTTGGGGCGTGGTGAGTGAGGGTTAGTTAATCAGTCCCTAGATGGATCTTGTGGGGTGGTGGGTGTTGGAGACCACTATATAAGCGTAACATGTATAAAATGCCTGTCTGCCTGTCCCCCGACTCAATGATGTTACACGTATTGACTAAATGAAGCCTAAGAGAGCATATGCAAGGCCTAGGATGAGTTATTTGTCAGCAGCAGCAGCAACTTGTGCGAGATCAATGGCAGCGGCGGCATCCCATCCTTTTCTATTTTGGAGCAACAGTAGTAGTAGTAGTAGTAGTAGAAGAAGTAGTAGTAGTCCATTTGTTGTTGGTTAATTTGACTAAATAGTTGCAATAAGTACTATCATTAATGGAGAATTGGCTGCTATGTACCTCCGCCTGCCTGCCCGCCCGCTGCAGTTACCATTATCTTGACTCACTCACTCACATGTGATTAGTTACTACTTGTATACAATAGAAACAGCCATACTACCTACCTACCACCTTGAGAACACTGCGTCTCGTCCCATACATCAGTCAGGTTAAGCACCGTTGAATTTGGTTAGTACATGGATGGGTGACCTGCCTGGGAACACCAACTGCTGCTGATGGTATACATATTTGGGCAGTCTCCGTGGGTCAGTGTGTGTGTACATGAATGTCGCACATGGAAATGTGTACATGCCATTTTAATAATAGTTTACCATCCATGAAGAAAACGTCTACCTATATGTCAGTCCATTGGCTCTCTCTGCCGCCCGGCCGGCCTACCTACCTGCTAAAATTTGTCCACTCAATATGCTGTTGAATATCTATCTCCAGTGAACACTTACCCTTAATTCCTACATTATTAACCAAATGATCTCATTAACAAATCTTTACACATTTCAACCACCTACCTTCCTGCTAACATCAATCACAAAAACTAATACACTCAACTCAGTCCTAAACACTTTTCTTATTCCTTCCTCAACACTTCGCTCTACATAACCTATCTTACAAAATTAAATTTAAATACCTAACTGCCAACCCATCCCCCTCCCCCCCCCCCCCCAACGACACTTCCCAAGGTAGCATCTCAGGACCACTCCCCCCCCCCCCCCGTGCCCCCTCCCAAACCAACACCCCCCCCCCCACAATGGAGGCCGCCGTACCCCTACCCCCCCCCAATACCACCCCATCCACAATCCCACAACACACCCCACCCCCAACACAGAAAATGGCGGCCACAACGCTATATTTAACCAGCCAAAACCTTCGTTTCTTCCCCTATGTACTATTTATTCTTGAAATAAAACGAAGAAAAAAACAAACCGGATTTTCCTTCCCTAGTAAAACATATATTTTATAGAATGAGACATAAAATAGCACATATTAGATATTGGATTGCTTGTTTACCATTCTCAAACTTATTTGGAAACACCACACTAATTATTAATTAATACATACTTTTAAACACACACACACACACACACACACACACACACACACCACACACACACACACACACACACACACACACACACACACACACACACATCTACCTATATGTCAGTCCAGAAGTGACATATGTGACAGTCCAGAAGTCAGTCCTATATGTCCCCCCTAACAGAAGAGTTAGGGGGGACATGATCACCACATTCAAGATTCTGAAGGGGATTGATAGGGTAGATAAAGACAGTCTATTTAACACAAGGGGCACACGTACTAGGGGACACAGGTGGAAACTGAGTGCCCAAATGAGCCACAGAGATATTAGAAAGAACTTTTTTAGTGTCAGAGTGGTTGACAAATGGAATGCATTAGGAAGTGATGTGGTGGAGGCTGACTCCATACACAGTTTCAAGTGTAGATATGACAGAGCCCGATAGGCTCAGGAATCTGTACACCTGTTGATTGACGGTTGAGAGGCGGGACCAAAGAGCCAGAGCTCAACCCCCGCAAACACAACTAGGTGAGTACAACTAGGTGAGTACATGTCAGTTAGCCTAAATTCTCCAATATTCATTCATAAAACTGCTTCACGGGACTGCAACCTCATCAAACAAAGCTGTCAGGTATTTCTAACTGACAACACAAATTAACAACTTCACATGTCAATCATGGCAACTGTTCATAAATAGACACTAACTAACCTTGCTATGAGATATAAATACAAGTGCCAAATTTGATTCAGAAGGCAACTCCAGCGTGGCCTAGTCGGATAGAACATGTTCTTAATCCGGACAGACCTGCGTTCGAGCCTGTCGGAATGGTTGCAAGTACAGGGCACAGATTTCTCTGTGTGTCCCCTCCTGTAGGAGCATCAGTTTCGATAGATTCTCTGGATAGCCAAGATTGATTGACTGACCCTTTGGAATGTGGGGAAGGGTTGAAGTCCGGGGGCCCACGGACGGATACATGGATCAACTGACCTAGGTCAGGTCTTTCAATCCACCTGGATTTCAGGTGGGGAGAAGGGAGGCAATTTGGGTTGACACAAATAGCTTCCTGGACCCAAAACCCCATGGATTCACAGACACGGACACGCACACGGACACTCATGGACTCTGACACGAACCGAAAATTCGGGTCAGATAATAAGAAGGGAGGATAGGTTGGTTAGGTTGGTTGGTTAGGTTGGTTGGTTAAGTTAGGTTGCCTAGGTTGGTTGATTAGGTTGGTTGGATAGGTTGGTTAGTTAGGTTGGTTGGTTAGGTTGGTTGGTTAGGTTGGTTGGTTGGTTGGTTAGGTTGGTTAGGTTGGTTGGTTAGGTTGGTTAGTTAGCTTAGTTAGGTTAGTTGGTTAGGTTGGTTTTGGTTAGGGGTTAGTTGGTTATATATATATATATATATATAGTATATATATATATATATATATATATATTATATATATATATATATATATATATATATATATATATATATATATATATATATATATATATATATATATATATATATATATATATAGTATATTTTGGTAGCAGTCTTTCCTGTAGACATATATTATTAAATATGACCGAAAAAGTAAGATTAATAATTCTAACACGAATTTTCTCGATCTTTCGTACATTTCTTTTCACTGTTGGTGGTAATTCAAAAATCAATTCTCCAAAATTCATTTTTATTTCTAGTCTGACGCGACACTTGAGCGCGTTTCGTAAAACTTATTACATTTTCAAAGATTTTAGTTTACACATACACAACTGAATAGAACTTACACATCTCCGATTTGTTTATATCTACATTTGAGTGAGATGGATGGGGTGAGGTGGTATTAATAGGGTATTAATTTCATCAACACAAGACAGAACACGAAACAATGGGTATTGAATGGAAGTGATTGTAGAAAGCCTATTGGTCCATATTTCTTGATGCTTCTATATTGGAGCGGAGTCTTGAGGTGGGTAGTTTACGAAAGATCAAGAAAATTCGTGTTAGAATTATTAATCTTACTTTTTCGGTCATATTTAATAATATATATATATATATATATATATATATATATATATATATATATATATATATATATATATATATATATATATATATATATAATATATATATATATATATATATATATATATATATATATATTTAGGTTAGGTTAGTTTAGGCTAGGAAATTGGCTACGTTTGTAGAAATAGAAATAGGTAAAAAAATAAAAAAAATGAATAGAGTATAAATAAATTATAAATTATTTAAAAACAATAAATATAATAAAGAGAAAAAAATAGCTGGAATTTTAGGTAACGTTTCTTATCACCGAATGCCTCTGTTCACCTGGCAGTAAATAGGTATCCAGGAGTTGGTTAGGTTAGTTTTGGCTAGGAAATCAGCTAGGTGTGGAGGGTTAGGTTAGGTTAGGTTATTTTAGGGTAGGAAATAGGCTATGTTTGTAGAAATAGTAATAGAAAGAGGGCTGTAATTGTAGGTAGCGTTTCCTATCACCGAACGCCTCTATTCACCTAGCAGTAAATAGGTATCCAGAAGTTAGTTAGTTAGGTTAGTTTAGATAAGGTTAGGTTAGGTTAAATTAGGTTAGGTTAGGTTAGTTATTGCTAGGAAATAGGCTAGGTTTGTAGAAATAGAAATAGGGCTGTAACTGTTGGTAGCGTTTCTTATCACCGAATGCCTCTGTTCATCTTGCAGTAAATAGGTATACAAAAGTAAGTTAGTTAGGTTAGTTTAGATATGGTTAGGTTAGGTTAGGTTAGGTTAGATTAGGTTAGGTTAGTTTTGGCTAGGAAATGGGCTAGGTTAGTTTTGGCTAGGAAATAGGCTAGGTTTGTAGAAATAGAAAGAGGACTGTAACTGTTGGTAGCGTTTCTTATCAGCGAATGCCCCTGTTCACCTAGCAGTAAATAGGTATCCAGGAGTTAGTAAGCAAGCTACTTGGGGCGTGGTGAGTGAGGGTTAGTTAATCAGTCCCTAGATGGATCTTGTGGGGTGGTGGGTGTTGGAGACCACTATATAAGCGTAACATGTATAAAATGCCTGTCTGCCTGTCCCCCGACTCAATGATGTTACACGTATTGACTAAATGAAGCCTAAGAGAGCATATGCAAGGCCTAGGATGAGTTATTTGTCAGCAGCAGCAGCAACTTGTGCGAGATCAATGGCAGCGGCGGCATCCCATCCTTTTCTATTTTGGAGCAACAGTAGTAGTAGTAGTAGTAGTAGAAGAAGTAGTAGTAGTCCATTTGTTGTTGGTTAATTTGACTAAATAGTTGCAATAAGTACTATCATTAATGGAGAATTGGCTGCTATGTACCTCCGCCTGCCTGCCCGCCCGCTGCAGTTACCATTATCTTGACTCACTCACTCACATGTGATTAGTTACTACTTGTATACAATAGAAACAGCCATACTACCTACCTACCACCTTGAGAACACTGCGTCTCGTCCCATACATCAGTCAGGTTAAGCACCGTTGAATTTGGTTAGTACATGGATGGGTGACCTGCCTGGGAACACCAACTGCTGCTGATGGTATACATATTTGGGCAGTCTCCGTGGGTCAGTGTGTGTGTACATGAATGTCGCACATGGAAATGTGTACATGCCATTTTAATAATAGTTTACCATCCATGAAGAAAACGTCTACCTATATGTCAGTCCATTGGCTCTCTCTGCCGCCCGGCCGGCCTACCTACCTGCTAAAATTTGTCCACTCAATATGCTGTTGAATAGCTATCTCCAGTGAACACTTACCCTTAATTCCTACATTATTAACCAAATGATCTCATTAACAAATCTTTACACATTTCAACCACCTACCTTCCTGCTAACATCAATCACAAAAACTAATACACTCAACTCAGTCCTAAACACTTTTCTTATTCCTTCCTCAACACTTCGCTCTACATAACCTATCTTACAAAATTAAATTTAAATACCTAACTGCCAACCCATCCCCCTGCCCCCCCCCCCCAACGACACTTCCCAAGGTAGCATCTCAGGACCACTCCCCCCCCCCCACCGTGCCCCCTCCCAAACCAACACCCCCCCCCCCACAATGGAGGCCGCCGTACCCCCCCCCCCCCAATACCACCCCATCCACAATCCCACAACACACCCCACCCCCAACACAGAAAATGGCGGCCACAACGCTATATTTAACCAGCCAAAACCTTCGTTTCTTCCCCTATGTACTATTTATTCTTGAAATAAAACGAAGAAAAAAACAAACCGGATTTTCCTTCCCTAGTAAAACATATATTTTATAGAATGAGACATAAAATAGCACATATTAGATATTGGATTGCTTGTTTACCATTCTCAAACTTATTTGGAAACACCACACTAATTATTAATTAATACATACTTTTAAACACACACACACACACACACACACACACACACACACACACACACACACACACATCTACCTATATGTCAGTCCAGAAGTGACATATGTGACAGTCCAGAAGTCAGTCCTATATGTCCCCCCTAACAGAAGAGTTAGGGGGGACATGATCACCACATTCAAGATTCTGAAGGGGATTGATAGGGTAGATAAAGACAGTCTATTTAACACAAGGGGCACACGTACTAGGGGACACAGGTGGAAACTGAGTGCCCAAATGAGCCACAGAGATATTAGAAAGAACTTTTTTAGTGTCAGAGTGGTTGACAAATGGAATGCATTAGGAAGTGATGTGGTGGAGGCTGACTCCATACACAGTTTCAAGTGTAGATATGACAGAGCCCGATAGGCTCAGGAATCTGTACACCTGTTGATTGACGGTTGAGAGGCGGGACCAAAGAGCCAGAGCTCAACCCCCGCAAACACAACTAGGTGAGTACAACTAGGTGAGTACATGTCAGTTAGCCTAAATTCTCCAATATTCATTCATAAAACTGCTTCACGGGACTGCAACCTCATCAAACAAAGCTGTCAGGTATTTCTAACTGACAACACAAATTAACAACTTCACATGTCAATCATGGCAACTGTTCATAAATAGACACTAACTAACCTTGCTATGAGATATAAATACAAGTGCCAAATTTGATTCAGAAGGCAACTCCAGCGTGGCCTAGTCGGATAGAACATGTTCTTAATCCGGACAGACCTGCGTTCGAGCCTGTCGGAATGGTTGCAAGTACAGGGCACAGATTTCTCTGTGTGTCCCCTCCTGTAGGAGCATCAGTTTCGATAGATTCTCTGGATAGCCAAGATTGATTGACTGACCCTTTGGAATGTGGGGAAGGGTTGAAGTCCGGGGGCCCACGGACGGATACATGGATCAACTGACCTAGGTCAGGTCTTTCAATCCACCTGGATTTCAGGTGGGGAGAAGGGAGGCAATTTGGGTTGACACAAATAGCTTCCTGGACCCAAAACCCCATGGATTCACAGACACGGACACGCACACGGACACTCATGGACTCTGACACGAACCGAAAATTCGGGTCAGATAATAAGAAGGGAGGATAGGTTGGTTAGGTTGGTTAGGTTGGTTGGTTAAGTTAGGTTGCCTAGGTTGGTTGATTAGGTTGGTTGGATAGGTTGGTTAGTTAGGTTGGTTGGTTAGGTTGGTTGGTTAGGTTGGTTGGTTGGTTGGTTAGGTTGGTTAGGTTGGTTGGTTAGGTTGGTTAGTTAGCTTAGTTAGGTTAGTTGGTTAGGTTGGTTGGTTTGGTTAGGTTGGTTAGAACTAGAATTAGGTTAGAATTTGAGGTTAGAATTTTAGGTTAAAACAAGCATAATTATGGTTTAGTTATCAATTTAGATAATATGTATGCTTAGGTTGGGTTGGTTAGGGTATGTTGGTAAGGTATAGGTATGGTTGGTTATTTTGTGGTTGGTTTATATATATATATATATATATATATATATATATATATATATATATATATAATATATATATATAATATTATATATATATATTAGTATATTTTGGTAGCAGTCTTTCCTGTAGACATATATTATTAAATATGACCGAAAAAGTAAGATTAATAATTCTAACACGAATTTTCTCGATCTTTCGTACATTTCTTTTCCACTGTTGGTGGTAATTCAAAAATCAATTCTCCAAAATTCATTTTTATTTCTAGTCTGACGCGACACTTGAGCGCGTTTCGTAAAACTTATTACATTTTCAAAGATTTTAGTTTACACATACACAACTGAATAGAACTTACACATCTCCGATTTGTTTATATCTACATTTGAGTGAGATGGATGGGGTGAGGTGGTATTAATAGGGTATTAATTTCATCAACACAAGACAGAACACGAAACAATGGGTATTGAATGGAAGTGATTGTAGAAAGCCTATTGGTCCATATTTCTTGATGCTTCTATATTGGAGCGGAGTCTTGAGGTGGGTAGTTTACGAAAGATCAAGAAAATTCGTGTTAGAATTATTAATCTTACTTTTTCGGTCATATTTAATAATATATATATATATATATATATTATATATATATATATATATATATATATATAATATATATATATATAATATATATATATATATAATTATATTAAATATAATATATATATATATATATATATTAGGTTAGGTTAGTTTAGGCTAGGAAATTGGCTACGTTTGTAGAAATAGAAATAGGTAAAAAAATAAAAAAAAATGAATAGAGTATAAATAAATTATAAATTATTTAAAAACAATAAATATAATAAAGAGAAAAAAATAGCTGGAATTTTAGGTAACGTTTCTTATCACCGAATGCCTCTGTTCACCTGGCAGTAAATAGGTATCCAGGAGTTGGTTAGGTTAGTTTTGGCTAGGAAATCAGCTAGGTGTGGAGGGTTAGGTTAGGTTAGGTTATTTTAGGGTAGGAAATAGGCTATGTTGTAGAAATAGTAATAGAAAGAGGGCTGTAATTGTAGGTAGCGTTTCCTATCACCGAACGCCTCTATTCACCTAGCAGTAAATAGGTATCCAGAAGTTAGTTAGTTAGGTTAGTTTAGATAAGGTTAGGTTAGGTTAAATTAGGTTAGGTTAGGTTAGTTATTGCTAGGAAATAGCTAGGTTTGTAGAAATAGAAATAGGGCTGTAACTGTTGGTAGCGTTTCTTATCACCGAATGCCTCTGTTCATCTGAGTAAATAGGTAAATAGGTATCAGAGTAGTAGTAAGTTACTTGGTGGTTAGGGTTAGTTTCAGTAGATATGGT